>NW_007742182.1:12885-22590 GCF_000696425.1 Galeopterus variegatus
TAATGGTAGCTAGTGCTGTTGTTCTGGGGAGATCAAAGCCTTTCCAAATTAACCAGCCTACCTTCTGGTAAGGTGAATGCAGGCTCCATAATAGTCCTTTTCCCCTCCAACCTGAAAACGGGATCAAGATGGGTCCGGGCCCAGCTTTGTTTTCCCATTTCCTACAAATCCTAACCATATACGTTCCATCTTGTCACAAGATGATTGCTCTGATGGAAACAAAGTTACAAGTCCCAGTACAGAGTTCTGGGAAATGCTAGTGGCGGAGGGAAAAAAATTCCTCTCAATTTCTTGTCTTCTAGGGAGTTACCTGTGGGTGGCTCCAGTGTACTTGTGGAAGGGTTTGAGAGCTTCTTGATTAAGGTATTTTCAAGTTTCCCTATCCTTCATCTTTTATGGATTCAAACAACGGAGATCATATTCCACAGAGTTGTGTGATTTCAGGAAAATCACTTAACCTCTCTGAGACTCTAATTCCTCACTGGTAAAATTAGAGAATTGAAAAGGTTCCTCCCTGTTCTCACATTCTACAANAATGGCTAAAGAGTAGTCAAAATAAAGGAGTAAAGGGGACAGAGAGTATTGTGTAGTAGGGATGATGCTGGGGTCGATTTCAAAACCTTCCTGTACACAGTTATTTTTCAAGTCAAACACATTATTAGTGATTCTAAAGACACTTCTCTTTCCGAGTATTGAGAAGCTCAATGTTTATTACGGGACAACTTCATCACATACTTGGTACTCTCATCCTAGTACTACGGGGGGCCAAACAAATGTGAGGCAGAAAGAGCTCGCTAACTTGTTCTGGTATGAGAAGCAGAGCAGAAATTAATGCCCATGCCCAGTCCCAGATCCAGTCGTACATTCTTGCTTTTTCCCATATTTGTAGGGCCCTGTGTGAACGCATAGTCCCTTCTTAACGTGGCATCCCCTCGCTCGCTACAGCCCAACTTAAAGCTTCCCCAGAGGTGCTGTTTCCTAAATTCTTGTAAACTCAGTTAAGGTTTAAAGGCAAAGGGTTTAGCCAATAGAATTCTTCCAACACACTTCCTGATGTAAGGAGATCACATTTCAAAGATTCTTTTAAATCATTGTAATGGTAGCTAGTGCTGTTGTTCTGGGGAGATCAAAGCCTTTCCAAATTAACCAGCCTACCTTCTGGTAAGGTGAATGCAGGCTCCATAATAGTCCTTTTCCCCTCCAACCTGAAAACGGGATCAAGATGGGTCCGGGCCCAGCTTTGTTTTCCCATTTCCTACAAATCCTAACCATATACGTTCCATCTTGTCACAAGATGATTGCTCTGATGGAAACAAAGTTACAAGTCCCAGTACAGAGTTCTGGGAAATGCTAGTGGCTAGAATTGGCTCCAATACAGACTCGGGCTAAAGACGAGGCATGGGTAAAAAGCGGAAGGAAAAAAATTCCTCTCAATTTCTTGTCTTCTAGGGAGTTACCTGTGGGTGGCTCCAGTGTACTTGTGGAAGGGTTTGAGAGCTTCTTGATTAAGGTATTTTCAAGTTTCATCTTTTATGGATTCAAACAATGGAGATCATATTCCACAGAGTTGTGTGATTTCAGGAAAATCACTTAACCTCTCCGAGACTCAAATTCCTCACTGGTAAAATTAGAGAATTGAAAAGGTTCCTCCCTGTTCTCACATTCTACAATTTAAGTTCACGTGTTTAAACTTCTGATTCCAAACTAAACAAACGACAACTTTGATCCTGTTAGAGGCTATAGCCCTGAACACAAGCCAGCTGAGTCAAAGTAGTTTAATAAAATGAATTAGATTAGATATTTCATCAATAATTTCTTTAAAATCCTAGCAGTCCTCCTTAAGCCTTTTTATGTTCAGCCTTACAACTTTTTTACAAGCAATGACCAAGTCGTAAACAGTTAAGGATTTCAAAACCAGCCTCAGACCCAAATGATATGGCTTTTCAGATTTCTGAATAAAATGATAAGCTGAAGGTCTGTAAAAGAGCATCATAAGACTCTGGCAAGACTTTCCCGTTCTAGGATCACTCTCTGTGACCAGGGCGCTCAAAGCTCTGTGAACGCTTAATGTCTCCAAGCCTGACCTGGTAGCTACCGGTTCCCGACCAATTGCTATTCACACTCACACATGTGCACACATAAAGCCACTCCAAACATCACGCTGTGGGGTCCTGACATGATGACAGAGCCACCAGCTGTCGGGGCACTGCACTGAATTGGGGACACAAACCCCATTTTCCTACGTAAATTGGCCTGGATGCTGCTTCGGCCCCCAACAAAAGGAGACGGTCCTCTTAAATGGGGCCATCTGGCCGTCCCCCGGCCCCAGGGACACCTTCGGGATGGGGCGAGCGCGAGTGATCTTCAGGGGGCCGGGAAGGTAGCGTGGTAGAGCGCAGCTGTCACCCCGGCCCCAGGGGTCCTGCCCGTAGAGATTGGGGGCGAGCAGATTCGCGGTGGTCTGAAGCCTCCGGGCCAGGAGCGCCTCAAGGTCTCAAGCGCACTCCCAGGGTGGGGGAGGGCACGCTTTGTCCCTGTGCCCCGTTGGGGCGAGGCGCTCGAGCCTAGGGCAGAGTCACCGCGGGCGCCTCCATAGCAACAGCATGGGAGCTCCGCAAACCAGGAGGAGCAGAGGAGGAGGGGAGGGAGGACGGAGGGGAGCAGGGAGAGGCAGAGGAGGAGGGGGAGGGAGGACGGAGGGGAGCGGGGAGGAAGGAGCACTAAGTACCAGATGTATAAGAAAAGATGTTTCTGTATTGTTCAGAGGTGGGGAAAAAAGCTAGAAATGTAAGGGAAAACTTCTGAAAAAAGGTAATTCATGAGAACTAATCTTGAAATATGGAAAGAATGTTAGAAAGCAGCATAAAAGAAAAAGGCAGGCTAACAAGATGAATATTTTTGCCTTCAATCTGTAAATTTCCTGTAAAACTATTCCACCTGCTGCCATAACGCGGGCACTCAGCACTGTACTCCTGGATCAGTGAACTAGCAGAATGGGTTCATGGTCTCCTTGCTTCCAAAATACAGCGTTCGTTCGTGTCTCTATTCAATTCTCACAACATTGCCAGAGTGATCTTCCTAAAACGTAAATCTTTGTTTAAACTTTTCAATGGTTTACCACAGCTTTGGGGATAAACTTCAAACTCTTTAGTCTGGAAGGTCCTAATACTTAGGTTCCCGCTTATGACTCCAGCATCCTCCTTCTGATATTATCCCAAACACTCCTCAGACATTTTTTAAATGCTCCTTATCAATTTTCCCTCTCCCTCCCATTCAATACTTACCTTTGGTATCACCATCCTTTAATCTGGCTTCCAAGATTAAAAAACAAAAAAATTAAAAACAAAAACCCTGTGTATGTAAGCAGGTGCTCATTCAAAAATATTTCCAGTGAGCAAATTAAAGTGTGGCATATAAAATACTACACAGCAGTTATAAAACTCAAAAATCACTAAATAAATCTGAAAGACTGAGAGACCAGTAAGATTGCACAACTGCATAACTTTTTTATAAAAAATGGTGGTCAAGTACACATAGTAAATCATACAGAGCCTTCCTTGTAGGCCATGATAAGGATTCTGGCCTTTAACTTTAAAAAGGATAGAAGGATTTTAAGTAGGGAATTATCTCATTTGTCTTAAAAAAATTACTCCTTGCTGTTGTATGAATGAATTAAAGGAAGACAAGAGAAGATATAGGGAGAATAGTTAGGAAGGTATTTTAGCAGTCCAGGTGAGGGTCGAGGGTGGCCTTGACTTGGCTAATGGCAGTAGCAAAGAGAGAAAAGTAGATGAATTTGACAAAGTTTGTGAGTATAGCACTGACAGGGCTTGGCAGGCTGAATACTGAGGGGTGGGGGGTTAAGGTATAGAGGGAAGTTTCTAGCCTATACTAATGGCAGCTAGGAAACCCTAGAGGGGGACCAGACATGAGGGGATAGAAAGTTTAGTTATGGTGGCTGGCCCGTGGCTCACTTGAGAGAGTGTGATGCTGACACCACCAGGGCCACAGGTTTGGATCCTTATATAGGGATGGCTGATTGCTCACTTGGGAGAGCGTGGTGCTGACAACACCAAGTCAAGGGTTAAAATCCCCTTACCAGTCATCTTTAAAAAATAAAAAAGTTCATCTGGTTGTTTTTCATTTAAGCTTTCAAGTGAAGAAATTTAGTACGAAAGGCTACAGTTCTGGTGTTTTTGAGTTGTCAGAATATAGATGGTAAATAAAACCATGGGACTGAACAGGTATGACAGTAAGAAAAAGTCTGACCAAGTATACTGAAGAATCCTAGCATTTAATGAGCTAGAAAACAATGAAAGACTTTCAAGGAAAAAGTGGTCCACTGTCAAAGCTGCCTAGAATTAAAGATGAGGACTGAAAATGTACATTACCTTCATTTCATTCGATAAGCCCCTAGAAGTCACTGTTAATCTTAGTGAGAGTGATACTGGTGGGTTGGTGGGGCAAGTAGAAAGAATAAGAGTAGCCTGTGTTGTAAATAGAAGATGACCACTTACAGAAAATATAGACAATCTTCTTGATAAATTTGGTTATAAAAGGGAAGAGAGATTAAGAAATAGGTGTTTATGGTTTTTTTAGGAGGTAAAAGTAACAAACTATTTAAATGCTAATAGGAAGGAGTCACTGAGAAAGGGAGAAGTTGAAGATACTGAAGACATACCAGCAAAGAGAAGGAATTACGAATTGTAGAAGATTCTAGGAAGTCTGGGATCCAGAAGCACAGGTTTGGCTATTTAAGAGGGACAGCAGAGGGCCGGCCGGTGGCTCACTTGGGAGAGTGTGGTGCTGATAACACCAAGGCCAAGGGTTGGGACACCTATATAGGGATGGCCGGTTGGATCACTTGGGAGAGCGTGGTGCTGACAACACCAAGTCAAGGTTTAAGATCCCCTTGCCGGTCATCAAAAAAAAAAAAAAAAAAAGAGAGACAGCAGAGACAATTAATATAATGAGCTAGAAAACAATGAAAGACTTTCAAGGAAAAAGTGGTCCACTGTCAAAGCTGCCTAGAATTAAAGATGAGGACTGAAAATGTACATTACCTTCATTTCATTCGATAAGCCCCTAGAAGTCACTGTTAATCTTAGTGAGAGTGATACTGGTGGGTTGGTGGGGCAAGTAGAAAGAATAAGAGTAGCCTGTGTTGTAAATAGAAGATGACCACTTACAGAAAATATAGACAATCTTCTTGATAAATTTGGTTATAAAAGGGAAGAGAGATTAAGAAATAGGTGTTTATGGTTTTTTTAGGAGGTAAAAGTAACAAACTATTTAAATGCTAATAGGAAGGAGTCACTGAGAAAGGGAGAAGTTGAAGATACTGAAGACATACCAGCAAAGAGAAGGAATTACGAATTGTAGAAGATTCTAGGAAGTCTGGGATCCAGAAGCACAGGTTTGGCTATTTAAGAGGGACAGCAGAGGGCAGGCCGGTGGCTCACTTGGGATAGTGTGGTGCTGATAACACCAAGGCCAAGGGTTGGGACACCTATATAGGGATGGCCGGTTGGATCACTTGGGAGAGCGTGGTGCTGACAACACCAAGTCAAGGTTTAAGATCCCCTTGCCGGTCATCAAAAAAAAAAAAAAAAAAAGAGAGACAGCAGAGACAATTAATATATATATAGAGAGGGTTGAAGCCAGGAACTTAAGGACATTCGAGGTTGTTGGCTTCTATTTTCACCGTAAGGTAGCATGGTAGAATGTGAGGTTACTACCTAGAGTAAATGGGATGGAAGTCAGAAGAATGAACAAGTAGTTTATGTGGAATGCAGGAAGAGTAAATAGCCTGCTTTCCATGTTCCCTGAGAGCAAGAGAACTGTTTAGGTTTGTTTTCCCAGTATTTATCACAATGCATGGCAAATAAAAGGCTTTAAAAAATATTGTTAAATGACAACTTGAATATGCTGCCCTTTGCAGCCTGTGTTACTAAACAAACTTTAGTTTTACTTAATGGTATCTGAAGAGTAATTTCTATTTTTTTGTCTACAATTGCACTGAAACATACCTATATACTGAAAATATTTAACTGAAATTAAGTGGCTTTGTTTTCCTATGAAAAGTTAAATTATTTGGGGGCTGGCCCATGGCTCACTTGGGAGAGTGTGGTGCTGACAACACCAAGTCAAAGGTTAAGGGTTAAGATCCCCTTACCGGTCATTACCTATTAAAAAAAAAAAGTTAAATTATTTCTATAATCAAAAACAAAATGTAAATTATCCAATTAAACAAGATTTCTCAATTTTTTTAAAAAAGTCATTATCACAAAGTACAGTCTCTTCAGAGGACATTTCTTACTACAATTCTGCCAAGTGGGTTTGTAAATACAGGATGTTTCTATGTGTGTATCATTCTATAGTGATTTGCCGAACACTTTCCCCAGCTACTTCTTAATGAATGCTTTCCCCAGGTAGTTCTTAAAAGTGGTATTTCCTATCTCCTACACTACTCCCTAAAGTGTTATAATTCACTTTGTGGTCTTTAATCCTACATAGACACTAAGTACAGAAGCACTCAGCCAAAAGCTTACTAAATACATTTCCCTTCGAAAAGAAAATCATACCCTTGCAACAGATACTAAATCATAGCTACCAAAAACAAATCTCAAAATATGTGACCTCTTCTAGGCTGACAATAAGCTTTCATCAATACTGTGCTTAACTTAGGAACCAATATATTGCTTTGACCATTCATTTGACACTGGAATGGATTTTGCTTCATTAGCAAGCATGACAGTTATTCTTGATCATCTTTTTGTCTAAAATTATAGTATTAAAAAATAAACTCTAATATACCTGTTCTTGTGATAGTCAAGATCTTCCTATGGAAATCTTTTGCTTCATTTAAACTTAACAAAAAAGGGCTAAGATTTCTTTGCAAAACAGCTAAAGACCTTGTAAAGACTTATTAAAGCAGTTTCACAAGATGACAGATATTTTCCTGATTGGTAGCAGGTACACGTGTGGTATGTAATATTCAAATGACTAGAGCTAAAAGATAAGCCACGTATAATTGCCTCTATTTTTACAAATGTCTTTTCCCAGTGAACAAATAGCAACCCCTTCAAAATAAAACAAAAACAGATTTTATGCCTTCAGCAGCAACTCCTTTCATATATTATCTCATCTAAGTTTCACCACATATCTATGTAATAGTAAGAATGTTCTTATCTACAACTTTATCAATGAGGAAACTAAGGCTGAGCAAGGTTAAATAACAAGCTAGTGGCAAAGCTCTGCACTGTTTACTAACTGTATTACACTGCCTTCTGTAATTTATTACAAGCACCAAACCTCAGGGCCTGGCACATAGCAAGCAATCAAAAAACTGTACAATTTGCTGGCCATTTAGCTCAGTTTGTTAGAGTGTGGTGCTGATAACACCAAGGACCGGGGCTCAATCCCAGTACCGACCAGGGTAAAAAACAAACAAAAACAAAAACACTATAATTTGCAATGCCAAGAATGAGATTGCAGAGGTATATTCAACTTACTTGCTAGTGACACTTGATATACTTCTTTTGCTAAATAAAAAATAAATCTTAACTCCACTCTATGCTAAAGCTACATTCATTTTATTACCTTCCCTTTAATTAATAAAACCATATCCAAAATCTTAAGGATGCCAAGGTATTAGCTACCATCGTTCTTTACAGTTTTACACTTTTCGCCTGTCTTAAAGCAACCTCTTCTCCTTAGAACTCACATTTTTATATCTATTATTAACCATGTATTGCAGTTTAAAAAAATAATACCTTATTCGTGGGTTTAAAAAATATGATTAACGAGCAATGGAAAGATAATGAGATGGGATTAAAAGACCAGTATAAATCTGTCTCTACTAAGAAAATGTTTATGTAACTTTTTCCTTCATATGGAAATTAGCAGCAATATTCACTTCACAGGTGCAATGAGAAGTGATATACGAAAAGTGATATGAGAGAAAACGATAAATGACAATACTGAGTAAGTTATAAAGTGCAATATAAAACAAGGCATCATCATTAAGTGAGGATAATCTTGGTGCCTGCAGTAAGCAGGTGTACCTTGGACCACAGTGGGCTAGCAACCTTTCCAAATTATCTGGGAAGTGAGTAGTGCAGCACCTGTCCGTGAGTACTAAACTAAACAAAACTGGGCTGAGAAAACTGTCTTCCGCTAACAAGACTGGGCTGAGAAAACCGTCTCCCTAACAATTTGCTTCTGGTCTCACTCAATATTCCAAGCATGAGGAAAGACTCATCCAGATTTTTAGAACACAAATGCTCTTGAAAAGAATGAGATATGAGAGAAGATAACAGAAATGGAAGTTTTAGAAATAGCTAAACTCTGTTGTTAAAAAAAGTCTTAAAGACTCATTCAGTAAGATTTATTCAGCTTTCATTTTCATATCAATATACACCAGAATCAAGTTTCTATTCTCTAAAGACGGTTTCAAAACTAAGTCTTTTGTTTTTGTTTTTTTCCACAAACAGGCATAAATTTTTTTCTCTTCATTCAGTTTTTCCTTTTCAGTGGAAAGTAAATTCAGTTGCAAATGTATTATTATATAAAGCACCCTCAACAATTCCTGCAGCAGCCTAGAAACTCAATGATCATTATTTTTCATTTACTCCCAACCCATCTTACTTAGACTAGGCTGTTTCTTCTTCACTCTAAGGCTCTTCTTTTTGCCACAAACAGTCCCTATCACACCTCCCCAGTTCACTCCCCACTCCAATCCATGAACAATGCTCTCCAAATTTTCTAATCTTAAATGCCAATATATAAACAGATCAAATCTCTAGTTTAAAAACATCAAGGCTGGCTGGTTAGCTCACTCGGGAGAGTGTAGTGCTGGTAACACCAAAGTTAAGGGTTTGAATTCCCTTACCGGCCAGCCACCAAACAAAAACAAAAACAAAATACCTTTAATTGCCCCAGAGTCTGTAAAAACAAATTTCACAATTACCATAGCATACAAAGGTGGTTACAATCCAACCCTAACCTATCATCATCTCCCAACCTCATTTCCCTCCTGCACCCCCTTTCTATTCTTTCCCTACCCACTTATTCCAATTTCTTGCCACCTTGCAGTCAGTGAATGCCCCCCTTCCTCTCCTGGCAAACTCTTACATGATACAAGATCGAATTCTTACTGTCTTCTCTATGAAGCTTTCTCCAGCTCTTCTGAGCAGTTAGGAGACTCCCACTGTACCCCTCACCATACTTCTTAAATAATTTTAACACTCAGCACATTGCACTAGATATATTTCTACCTCACTATTGTGAATAAATTCCAGATGAGAACTTCTCAATCTTGACATTGCCTGGCCTAATGCTTAGTTTCTTGGGATTTAAATAAAAATTTCATTTCCAAATATCCTCTTATATTATGAGATGGAAAGCTATTTTGGAGTTCCAGGAAAGTAATATTTGGTTACTGAGGGACAGGGCAGAACGGAGGGACAGGGTAGAAACTTGAGAGCAGGTCAGGGAGAAGCAAGAATTCATGCCTGAGATGCACGCAGGAAGATCTGGGAGGACCTTTGTGAGTTTGGATTTAGTACTGAAAGAAATGGAGAGCCACTGAAGGTTTCAAGGAGTACAGAAACATGATCAGATTGGTGTTTGAGAAAGATGAGATCTATGTTATTGCTTAGAGGAGGGTGAGGCTGGAGACAAGAAGACTTTTTGCAGTTATTG
>NW_007742183.1:0-972 GCF_000696425.1 Galeopterus variegatus
TCCCCGGTGGCGAGGAACCAACAGGTTCCGAATTGGTTTCCACTCAAGGAGGAAGAAATAAACCACTTCCACTTTGAGAGTTTAGGTATTTTTCTGTTTCACAAAACTGGGAACTCTAAAATGGCTTACAGGAACCAAAAATTATGCCTAGCACATTGCCAGGAACATATGACAATACAAACATTCTGTGGAATGATCGAACAAATGTTGGTCTGTGATATTTGACTAGTTACTGTCCTATACTATTTTCAGACAGCACCATCTGTCATTATCTCTGACCTTCCATTTTCCATCCTAAAATTTTAACCACTAGAGTTACTAAAAAGAAAATAAATAAATGTATAGTACTCTAAAGGCTGACATTGAAGCATATATATTGAAAGTGGTTCTCTATCTCCTTATTGCAATGGCCTTAAATTCTGGCTGTAGTTTACAGTCATTGGGAGAGCCTAAAAATGTGCCCAGCCTCCACCACAGAGTAATTCTTTCAAAATTTATATATTTACATGGGGTCATATCTTTGATTATTTTTTAAGTTCTTTGAGCCCTAAAGGAATGCAAACCGATGAATAAACTTCAAACCATGTAGCCAATACAAATTGCAGGAAACAGTCAATGGAAAGGGATGTGATCATTATATGGGCAAGAGGAGACAATGAGACACTGGAGGTTTGTCACTTTGTTCTGAATTTTTGTTCATCGTCTGTGTATCTGTGTGGTACTCTATGATAGAAATATGTCTTTCATAGGGTAACTATTTGTTAGTAACCTAGTACTCAATTATCTAGTTATATCTGCTGGTACATGAGCTAATTTGGGGGCCTATAAAAACCAAGTCATTTGCCCTGATATTTTCACAGTCCAGCAGCTGCTCTCATGGTACTTTCACATTTAGGCAGTGCTTTGCCTTCTGTGGTTTTACTTGTTTTTCTTATCTCCTACTCCCTTTCTTTTTCACTTGCAATTTTATTT
>NW_007742183.1:2319-2841 GCF_000696425.1 Galeopterus variegatus
CCATAGAGGCATTATGACAAATAAAATCCTATTTATCTCATTAAACTTTTATGTGTAATATTACACTTTTTTATACCTGTTTGTTTGTGTTTGTCCCTTCATGAAACTGATTCCTTCAGCCAATCATTTTTAGTCTTTGTTTCCTTAGTTCCTAGTTGGTCCCTGATATAGAGCAGACATTTGACAATGTTTTACAGAATGAATTAAAAATAAACATTATTAAATCATAGTTTAGATATAGTCTAGAGTTTGCTGAACGCTGATATTCCTATAATAAAACCATACGATTCTTAGGTACAAACACTTTTAATATGAATATCTATGTACTTAGATTATATTCTGACAATATCTGCCAAACCCATCTAACATGAACAGCTATGCACTCAGATTATATTCTGATAATAGCTGCCAAACACATCTTATCATGTCAGACATAGAGGTTCTCGAGGAGTTTGAGAGAAAAAAGTTTTGAGTTCTGACAAAAATATTCTGTGCATGACTCTTAAGATCTAAAAAAAAAAA
>NW_007742183.1:3138-4397 GCF_000696425.1 Galeopterus variegatus
AAAAAAAAAAATGGATGAAGGGAGGTTGTTTGCTTTGTTTCTTTCATCAATAAAATAAAGTGTGTCACAGTCACAATGAAATTTGAAGTATTTGTGGACAGACACTAAAATGTATAGGACACATCATTTACATTCATCCTCAACAGATGAGACTCCCTCTACCTTCTCAAAATCAAATTTTTTGAGAGATACTTTTTATCTTCTTGTAGAATTATTTAATGTAGATTTAATTATATTGATTTATGAAGTAAGTCTGTATCACTTAAGAAGGATATACACCTGTAGTGATATTTGCTTTTAAAATCATAGGTAAAATTATGTTTTTTGATAACATTATCATAATAGTAGACAATATTACTTCTCATCTTGACATCCTATCCCGATACAGAAAGACAGTGAGGAAAGGGCTGGTTTTCAATGGAACTGTGTAAATGCATGTTAAACCATTAATGTTTGTGTTTTAGACAGTATTGCATAAAGAAATAAATAAAAATTTAAAAAGTTAGCACAGCAGACAAATATTGGATACTTTTTTCTATATGAAAGTAAATATTGATTAGGTAGAAATGATGTATCTTCAGACAAAATAATAATTTGAGTTAATTATGTGAAATGAAATACGTGAGTAAAAGAATGTCTTTAGATTTATACATAAGCAAAGCCAAAGCCTTAAAAAAAAAAGAAAGTAAGGGGGCCCATCTCCCACCTGCTCACTGAGGCCTGAAATTGAGCTGTGGAAGCATAATTCATTCTACTTAAAGTTTTAAATTCCTGTTAAAATGCCACTTTTTACCACAATAAAAATCACCTCTTTTAAATTGCAGATGAATTAAAAGGTAAAGACAGAATATCATCATATCCACACTCAGGTTTTCTTAAAGGGAATATTTAAATATGGATGAATCATATTAGTGAAAACCCAGTTAGTCAGAAACTAAGCAATCAACGCTACTATTTAAAAGCAGTAAATAGCTTCTCAGTCTTGAGATAAACAGCGGGTCATCTTGAAGTCCATCAAACTTGTTTGAAGAAGAATCATTTATTTATTTATTTATTTATTTTTATTATTATTTTTTTAATATTTATTTTGTTGATATACATTTATGGCCCATAACCGAAACCTCCCTCCCTCCTCCCTCTCCCTGCTCCCACCCAACAATGTCCTTTCCGTTTGCTTGTTGTAACAACTTCAAAGGAATGTAGTTGTTATATCTTCTTCACCCCCACCCCCCTGGTTATTTTTTGTGTGAGTGAATTTA
>NW_007742183.1:5531-5807 GCF_000696425.1 Galeopterus variegatus
TTCCTAAGTATTTTATTTTTTTGGTGGCTATTGTAAATGGGCAGGCTTTCTTGACTTCTGTTGCTGCATGTTAACTATCGGAGAAAAGAAATGCTACTGATTTTTGTGTGTTGATTTTATATCCTGCTACTGCACTGAAATCATTTATCAACTGCAAGAGTTTTTTTGTAGAGACGTTGGGCTGTTCGATATGTAGGATCATGTCATCTGCAAAAAACGATAGCTTGACTTCTTCTTTTCCAATCTGGATGCCCTTTATTTCCTTCTCTTCTCTGA
>NW_007742183.1:8417-10352 GCF_000696425.1 Galeopterus variegatus
GATTCTCTCTATGTCTTTGAGTTTTGCCAATTTCACTATTACATGTCTTGGAGAGCATGAGCTCCTCGGGGGAGGAGCCCGCAGCACACAGTTCCTCTTTGATTCCCCCAGCACTGACCGACTCCGGCGCCTGCCTGCAGTCAGCTCTCCGGCAGGTTCAAGCCAGCTCGGGAGCGCTCCGATCACACTTTTCCTAACCATAAATCAGTTAGGCGTTTTTCTGAACTGATGGCTGCCGAGATGGTATCTGCCTCCCGGTAACAGGAAGTTTACCGGGGCCCAGGGTGTGGTGGAGTGACAATCGGCCTGGCCCATTCTTCCCTGACCTCCCAACGCTGCCCAGGGACTCCCCACGCCACCAGCCCCGCCAGAGAACCTCGGGGGAAGTGGGATGTGAGTTCAGCCCGCAGACCCCGGGAGGCCCCGCGCGCCGGGACAAAGAAGTGGGAAGGCTCAGTGAGGAGCCGAGCTGGGTGAGGAGGGTAGGCCTGGCCGAGCCGGCCGGCTCCTCCCCGACCCGAGAAAATGGAGGCAGCCCCGGGTCGGTGACTGGCCTAGTGGGGCAGGCAGAAGCCGGATGGGCATCTGCACTGCGAGCAGGGTCGGGCTGGGGGTCACTCACAGTGCTGGTCCTGCCCTGCGGCTCCCTCTCCATTTCTGCTTCGTAGCCGTCCCCATCCTATCCACCACCACCTCAGGCTGCTCACTCTTGGGCGCTCCCAGGAATCTTCTTTAATGTCGGCCCTAAACCTCGAATCTGTAGTTGCTTTTTTATAGTTGTAGATTAGTTGATCAAAGACTTATTCTTTTTTTGTTGCTTGGAAATGCAAATAGCACTCTGGCAGCACAGCGTACACCTCTCAGGCTCATGCTGTCTTCTGACGCCCCCGCTCCAGTCCCGTCACCATCTTGACTCCGACTAAGTCTGGTGGTGGATGTTTGATGGCCTGGATTCAGCTGCTCAGTGATGCCATCAAGATCTTGGGCTCCTGGGCCGGCCCGTGGCTCACTCGGGACAGTGCGGTGCTGATAACACCAAGGCACAGGTTCAGATTGTTCCCTCAGCCCATGTAGGTGTGGTGGGGCGGGGGTGGGGTGAGAGGTGGAATGCCCGAGCTTTTGGTGCCCCTGCAGCTGGGATGTCCTGGCGGGACAGAGAGTCAGAGCTGGAAACATGATGCGCGGCAGGGTCGGCTGGTGTCGTCTCCGCTGGGTAAAGAAGAAGAATCATTTAAATGGCTCACCTTAGCAATATGAATTTATGGTGAGGAAGACTTTGTTGTTGCTAATATTTCCTTATAAAGACTGTTCCCTTAATATTCTTGGCAGGAAGAGTTCAAAGTCTTCTGAGAAGGATTTGGAAAAATTTGCATACGTCTGAGGAGCCTTGCAGGAAAAAGGGTATAAGAATCATTCTCTTTTATGGTTGGATTAATCCAATCATTCATATACTCATTTAACAAACCACTTAATCTCCAATCTGTCAATCACTGAGATAAATACCAGGGATATGAAAACTAACGAAAGGTAGTTCCTACTTTCAAGATAATCACATGTAACTGAGAAAGATAGCCATGCAATCAATTAAATGTGGACATGTGAGCAGTGATTAACACAGGGATGTAGTAGCTGGAGAGGGCACTCAGGTAAAGGAGTGGTCATTTCCACCTCTGAAGCTTAGAAATGGTTTCATACAGGAGTTGAGCTGTAAAAGATAAGTATATAAGATTTCCATGGACAGAGTGGGGAGATCATTGTAGGTAGGTGAAACAACATAGGAAAATCATGGAGCATTTCAGAAATTCCAGTAATATTTCATCACCCCTGGAACATAGTATAGAATTTTGGGTGTGGGGAGGAATGATCCTGGAGGGAAGGGTAAAAGCCCAACAATAGAAGACCTTCCATTCCATTCTAAGCCATTTGGACTTTATC
>NW_007742183.1:10801-13334 GCF_000696425.1 Galeopterus variegatus
AAGGGTAAAAGCCCAACAATAGAAGACCTTCCATTCCATTCTAAGCCATTTGGACTTTATCCTGTGGGCAAAAGGGAACCAGTTTGGGAAGATTATGATCACATATGCATTTTTTAAAATTTTTTTATTTAAAATTTTTTTATTTTTAAAGATGACAAGTAAGGGGATCTTAATCCTTAACTTGGTGTTGTCAGCACCATGCTCACCCAGTGAGCCAACCGGCCATCTCTATATGGGATCCGAACCTGTGGCCTTGGTGTTATCAGCACCACACTCTCCCAAGTGAGCCATGGGCCGGCCCCCACATATGCATTTTTAAAAGATGGCTCTTATGGCAAGGTTGGAATAGTCTGTCTGGAGGAATTTGTTTGGTGGATAATGTTGGCTGCTACCACAAAGCAGACAAAATTACAAGGAAGCCTGATTTGTTCTTCTACCCCTCACAATCCTCTTCCTGAACTCCTCTTCTCCTTCACTTGCCTCTTCTTTACACCACAAACATCCAGTGTTATAATAGTTAATATTTATGGGTAAATATGGATAAGTACAGATAAAAATGGTTAATATTATTGGAGCAAACATTATGTTAAGATCTTTGCATGAGTTATTTCACCTGCTTTCTCCCATGAAGTAGACAGATCTAGATTGAGAGGTGAACCAGCCAGATAACTATGTGCAGCCTCAATTATGAAAAGCACACTCATAATTATTGAAAAACTTTGGAAATATGGTTCCAGTTAACTCAATTGTCCATACCATTTCTACACTCATTCTCATGTGGCTCATGAAATTTAGCATAGATCTGCCTCTTTTTAGATTGTAGTCAGCTTGCTTAATTGGAAATAAAAATAAGCAAAAACACTTCTCACTATACTGAATTATATCAATTGAATATTTAACTGATAAACAAATTGTATGTTGCTACTCTAGGTTTTGCCACCAATCTTGAAAAAGCCAGCTGACAATGATGGGAAGTTAGCAATTGCAGGTAGCTGACATTCTGAAAACAACAGCAAAAATGCATTTTGTACTTTTTGTTAAGGATTAAAAGAATTTAACTTCATATTAATGTTAGTGTCTAGAAGTGAACAANTTTTTGTTAAGGATTAAAAGAATTTAACTTCATATTAATGTTAGTGTCTAGAAGTGAACAAAATTAAAACAACCTCAATAAGCTAATGTGTTATTTTAATGCATATAATAAATGCAATTTAAAAAATATGAACTTGAAGTGTTACACTATACTTACCTTATCCCAAGGAAATGAAGGCTAAATAAATATTTAAAGATTATCTGTTTAAATATGCAAATTAAAATTCTTAACACTTATGTTTCATTCTAGCTCTGGAGATTGTTAATAACATTACAATGTATGCACTAAGTCTTTTAATTTTCACATCCCCACTTTTAGATAAAGAAACTGATGCTTACAGAGTTTGCTAAAATCATACAGTTAGAAGGTCACAGCACCTGTATTTGAACTCAGATTCCCCTGAATTTAAAGTTTCTATTCTGACCTAGGTGGTTCTACCACAACCCTCAAAGACCCTTGGATGTTCAAAATGGCTGGCTCCACCTAATGTTGGCTTCTCTAATCTTGTTCTTTACTCCCTGGGAAGAAGAAAGGTTAGTTCCTTTGGTGATATTTAAATAAACCATACCCACTGTTTGCTAGTCATACCTATTCGTGATTTCTGATTATATAAAAGAAGATAGAATCCAGTGTGATCAAAAGCCTACTTTCCCCTGCAGGGAGAAAGTTAGTTGGCAGGAGAGGATGGAGCCTTTGATAGAATCAGAGGTAAGAAACAAAAAGTCCTAACATGGCTTCAGGCACAAAATCTACTTGCCCTTGAGGTTAAACCCCACCATATCTTTGGTTTCTATCCTTGAGACAATAACTTCCTTTTAAAAATCTGTTTCAGATTACTGTTACTTGGAAATAAAAGGCTCTAGAAAAATTTTATGGAGTGTAGAAGAACATGAATTCTGCCGTCAGACAGACCCTGGCTCAGAACCTCGGAATCTAGCTCTCCATCTTCCTGTCTGTATGACTCTGGGCAAGATACTCCTCTTTGTATTATAGTTTTCTCATCTGTTAAATAGTGAGAGTTATTCTTGGGTGATTGTGAAAATTAAACGAAGTAATGCATGCAAAGTGTTTGGCATATAGTAAGCTTTTATTAAACTTTAGGCGTTATTAAATAACAAAGGCCTTCAAAGTAAATTAGCGAAGTATAAAAGAATAAGTACAAAATTTGAATTATGGATACTAGCGGTACCTTTGAACTTATAGTTACACAGGTAAACCCAGCCACTTGGTTCTACTTAACAAGATACAAAACCTCTTACTATTTTGCCTGCTCATTCCTCATTTTTTTACGTTGTAATTAAAACGACAAATTCTTATTTTGAACAGTTGAAAAATTGTACTTATATGGTGGCAAATAAATGATGTGGGATGGTAGTGCATTTAGGAAAAAGATAAAGAGTTTGTATAATCTTATTTTAAATTATGTCATAAATCTAATAG
>NW_007742183.1:13807-18594 GCF_000696425.1 Galeopterus variegatus
ATGGTGGCAAATAAATGATGTGGGATGGTAGTGCATTTAGGAAAAAGATAAAGAGTTTGTATAATCTTATTTTAAATTATGTCATAAATCTAATAGGAAAATATTGTATGATCTTTAAGATACTGTCATTTTTAGATGCAGAAATAGGGAAAACAGAAGGTAAACTGATAAAATGGCAAATAGATGCATATATCAATTTGTAGATTGTCTTGGGTTGTCACACAAAGAAAGGTGTAATTTTTAAATTTATTTAAATACTAGCTGTAAAAATCATATTGTGTTTTCTCAGAAAAAGACTTTGTTTTAAATTTTGTTCGGTTCTAAATAATAGTTTCTCCATACACTTGAGGATAGGGTCTTTAAAATGCCCCTGGGTAGAAAGATTTTGGTTAAAGAGCTTCAGACTCTTTTGAGAAATGTGTTTATATACAAAAGTCTGGAGTGACTTGTATGTATGAATTTTATGTACTTTTTACATCCATTAAAATAAAACAATAAAGTCAGCACATAAAATACAGATAATAGCAATGACATTTTACATATCTTACATAGCAGTAATGATAATCTGAATGTCTATTTACTAAATAAATGTCTGTTTTCTAAAAAAGGATTTTAGAATCTCCCCATCCTTCAATTTGAATGAGATGTTTGTCATGGTATTTGAATTTGCTGCTGCTAACGGGCATACTAAAATGCATTTTGTTTCATTTCCCTCCACCCAAATGTTCTAATCTTTTCTAATATTGCCTTAGAAAATGCTGAGTGCTGCCTTCATATCCAAAAACTAGGTTTTTACTCAAGACCTCATCACGAGTCCCACCTTCCTTGGTTCTATCCTATTTGTTTGGGTCCCTCTAAAAGACATCTTACCTGTTTTCTCAGAGAAGCCACAGAATGTAATTTTAAGGCCAAGGTTTGCTTTGCTTCACTATTTTAGTCTGTATCAAGTCTTCATGGCAAAATCACTACTTATTTTGCATTATTCTTTTTCTTTTTAGAAGCCATATTATGTTTTTCTAATAATTGTCCAAAAAGGGCCGGCCCGGTGGTGCACTGCTACAGTGCGCTGCTTGAAAGCGTGGAGGTGCTCCCGCCGAGGGTTCGGATCCCACATACAGACCAGTTCCCACTCACTGGCTGAGCGAGGTGTGGGCGCAACACCGAGGGTTGCGATCCCGTTGCCGGTCCTGGTCCGGTACGGGCGCGACACTGAGGGTTGCGATCCGTTGCCGGACACGAAAAAAGACAAAAAGGAAAAAATATAATAATAATTGTCCAAAAAGTTTAAACCATATTGTGTATCTGGAAGTAAAACTCTTAAGGTATCTCTAAAAGTATATACAACAGAAATTGCTACAGTAGAATATTTTATAAGGGGAATTTATAATTAGAGAAGGATTATGTTCTGTTCCCTAGAGAAAGTCTCCCTCTTATAATTACTGAAGCATCATCAATTCAATGAAAATGGATTGTTAAAAAAATCAGTCAATGTAGTTACATTTAGTCACTTGCAGGAAAATAACCTATTCACTAATATATTACCCTACCTTTTTCTCATTCACCAACATTCAAGTAGCTAAGTATTCCACTTTCATTGCTTCAGGAAAAGATAGGAAAAGACAATTTGACTGAAAGTATGTATCAACTATTTGGGCGAACAAGAAACTTTAAATTAATAAAAATAAAAGGGGCCAGCCCATGGCTCATTTGGGAGAGCATGGTTTTGACAACACCAAGTCGAGGGTTAAGATCCCCTTACTGGTCATCTTTTAAAAATAATAAAAATAGGGCCGGCCCCGTGGCTCACTCGGGAGAGTGCAGCGCTGGGAGCTCCCGCCGCAGGTTCGGATCCTACATAGGGATGGCCGGTGGGCTCACTGGCTGAGCGCGGTGCGGGAGACACCAAGCCAAGGGTTGCGATCCCCTCACCGGTCACAGACAAGATGAAAAAAAAAAATAATAATAATAAAAATTAAAAATAAATTAAATTAATAAATAAAATAAAAATAAAGATTACTTTTCCACACTTGAGGTCTCTAAACAAGAGATATATTTCCATAATATAGCCTAAAAATATTTATTGAGGATCAGCCATGTACAGAATACTATGCTAAGCAGAGAAGAGGATAAGAGATCACCACATTAAAAATAATTAATGTTTACTAAATGCTCATTAAGCTTCAGCCAGTGCTATGCATTTTTATATGCAACATGACATTTAAGATTTATTTTCTGTGCCATTGAATAACAAGATGCGTAAGCATAGTGCAATGAACTTGCAATAATTTATATATGTCTTGAGAAAAACAAAAAGGTTTTGTGGAGGAGTTTGAATTCGAACAAAATCTTGATGAAGAAGTGAATCATAGAGGGTGGTAATTTAGATGATGGGGAGTTAGAGGAGAAAAATGATGAAATCGTTTTAATTGTATGATGAAAACAAAGGTGAGGGAAAGCCAACACTGGGAAAACAAAGGAAATAAGAAATGAAAGAGTGATGCACAGCTAGAGAGAAGGTTGGGACTAGAGAGAAGTAAATCTGGAAGAGTTGAATATACCAATTAATGCAAAGTCTCGTATTCCAGTCTATGATTTGCAGAATTCAAAGCATATTCTGCATGGCTCACTGCTGAAGGCCCAGGGTGGATTTCTTTTCCTTACATTGACAAAGGCAGAGTGAAAACTGTAATCCAGACATTCTTCCATCCAGAAGAGCTCTCTGGTGTACCACAGAGGGTGCCGACAGGGCTCTTACGGGTTCTGAGGGCTCAATGAGTAGTAGTTACCAACAAGAAGGAGTCCTTGCTTGAAAAGAGGAAAAAGGTCAATTTCCTTAATAAATGAGTTTACAATTAGAGAAATATGTAGTCTGTGTTTTTGTTTCTTTTTCTCTGCTTTGGTTTTTGTAGAGGATTATTCGTAACTTTTCATATTTCACACTTTATTAATTAAATCATTTCTTTTTTTAATTGACATGTATTGATTGAATATATTTATTGGCTACAGAGTTATATTTCAATACATGTATACAACGTGTGATGATTAAATCAGGGTAATTAGCTGTAATTGTGTGTCCATAACCAACCTTTCACTATGCCCCCTCCACCCTCTGCTTCCTATTCACCAATAACCGCAATTCCACTATATACTTCTAAAAGTACAAGTTACTGTTTTCATATATGTATGTAGGTATTTATTAGCTTCCACATATGACATAAATAAGAACATGTGATATTCATCTTTCTGTGCCCGACTTATTTCACTTATGGCTCATCCATGTTGGCACAAATGATAAGATTTCATTCTTTTTTTCCATGGTTGAATAGTATTCAATTGTGTATACATACCACATTTTCTTTATCCATTCATCTGTTGAGGACATGTAGGTTGATTCTATATATGGCTATTGTGAATAGTGCTGCAATAAACATGGGGGTGCAGACAGCTCTTTGATATGCTATTTTTCTTTCCTTTGAATAAATACCTAGCAGTGGGATTGCTGGATCATATGGCAGTTCTGTTTTTAGTTTTTTGAGGTATCTTCATACAGTTTTCCATAATGGTTACACTAATTAACATTTCCATCAATAGTGTAGATGAGTTCTCTTTTCTCCAAATCCTCACCAGCATTTGTTATTTTTTGACTTCTTGATCATAGCCTTTCTAACTGGGGTGAGATGATATCTCATTGTGATTTTGATTTGCATTTCCCTGATGATGAGTGATGTTGAGTATTTTTTCACATACCTGCTGGCCATTTGTATGTCTTCTTTTGAGAAATGTTGATTCAGGTCATTTGCCCATTTTTAAATCAGATTATTTGGTTTTTTGCTGTTGAGTTATTTAAGTTCCTTGTATAGTCTGGATATTAATTCCTTCTCAGATGAATAGTTTGAAAATACTTTCTCCCATTCTGCTGGTTTTACTCTTCACTCTGTTGATTGTTTCTTTTGCTGTGCAGAGGCTCTTTAATTTGATTTAATCCCATTTGTCTATTTTTGCTGTTGTTGCCTGTGCTTTAGAAGTCATTCCCATAAAATTTTTGCCCACACCAATGTCTTAGAGCGTTTCCCCTATGTTTTCTTCTAGTGTATTTTTAGTGTCAGGTCTTATGTTTAAGTCATTAATCCATTTTGAGTTGGTTTTCATATATGGTGAAGATAGAGGTCTAGTTTGTTTCTTCTGCATATGGATATCCAATTTTCCTAGCATCATTTATTGAAGAGGCGGTCCTTTCCCCAATGTACATTTCTGGTGCTTTTGTCAAAGATCAGTTGACTGCAGATATGTGGACTTATTTTGGGGTTCTGTATTCTATTCCATTTGTCCATATAGCTGTTTTTGTGCAAGTACCATGATGTTTTGATTACTACAGTTTTGTAGGATATTTTGAGGTCATGTAGGATAATGCATCTAGCTTTGGTCTTTTTGCTTAGAATTGCTTTGACTATTCAGGTTCTTTTGTGGTTCCATAAACAATTTAGGATTGCTTTTTCTATTTCTGTGAAGAATGTCATTGGTATTTTGATAAGGATTGCATTGAATCTGATCTGTAGATTGCTTTGGATAGTATCATCATTTTGACAATATTAATTCTACCAATTCATGAGCATGGAATGTCTTTGCATTTTTTTTGGTGTCCTCTTTAATTTTTTTCATCAGGGTTTTGTAGTTTTCATTGTAGAAATCTTTCACCTCCTTGGTTAAATTTATTCCTAGGTATTTAAATTTTTTTGTAGCCATTGTAAATTTATTTTATTCTCAGCTAGTTCTTTGTTGGTGTGTAG
>NW_007742183.1:19423-20238 GCF_000696425.1 Galeopterus variegatus
TATATATAAGATTATGTTGTCTGCAAATGAAGACAATTTGACTTTCTCTTTGTGGATTTGGACACCCTGCATTTCTTTCTCTTGCCTAATTTCTCTGGTTAGAATTCCCAGTTCAATGTTAAATAAGAGTGGGAAAATGGCCATCCTTGTCTGTTTCCTGTTCTTAGAGGAAAAGCTTTCAACTTTTCTACATTCAGGATGATGTTAGCTGTGGGTTTGTAATACATGGCCTTTTTGTGTTATGATTCTTTCTTCCATACCTAATTTGTTGAGAGTCTTTATCATGAAGTGATGTTGAATTTTGCCAAATGCTTTTTCTGCATCTATTGATATAATCATATGGCTTTTTTCCTTGAGTGTGCTGATGTGGTGTATCACATTTATTGATTTGAATACGTTGAAACATCTTTGCATCCCTTGGATAAATCCCATTTGATCATAGTTTACAATTTTTTGGATGTGCTGTTGGATTCAGTTTGCTAGTATTTCGTTGAGAAGTTTTGCATCTATGTTCACCAGGGATATTGGCCTATAGTTTTGTTTTTCTGTTGTGTCCTTGTCTGTCTTTGGTATCAGGGTGATGCTGGCATCATACAATTAGTTTTGGTGAATGGCCTCTGCTTTGATTTTTGGGAATAGTTTTAAAAATATTGGTATTAATTCTTCTTTGGTAGAATTCTGCAGTGAAGTCATCCAGTACTGGGCTTTTCTTTGTTGGGAGACTGCTGAATACTGATTCAATCTCATTGTTCATTAATGATCTCTTCAGGTTTTCTGTTTCTTCTTTGCTCAGCCTTGGTAAATTGTATGTGTCC
>NW_007742183.1:21979-22590 GCF_000696425.1 Galeopterus variegatus
TTTTTCTCTTTTTATAGTTTTTGGTTTAAAGTCCATTTTATCCAATATTGGTATATGTACTCCTGTTCATTTTTTGTCTCCATTTGCTTGGAATATATTTTTCGATCCTTTCAGTACTAGTTTTTGTGTCTTTACAGTTGAACTAAGTTTCTTATAGGCAACATATAGTTGGTTCTTATTTTTAATCCATTTAGCCAGTCTCTATCTTTTAAGTGGGGAATTCAATCCATTTGCTTGCATGGTTGTTATTGAAAAGTATTGCTTTTTGTTTTGGGGTCTCATACTAGAGAATTATTATTTTTTTATTATGGTAATTCTCCTTTTATTTTATTATTTTTATTTATACATATTTATGGGGTACAGAGTTAACTCTCAGTATTTGTGTACAGTATGCAATGATCAAATCAATATTATTAGCATGTTCATCATTATGAATCATAATTACTTTTTGTGTCCCTTACCCAATTACTCCCTATCCCCACTCCCCCTTTTGCACTTCTAGTAACTATAGATTTGTTGTTAATCCTTCCTTTTTAAATTTAATGCTTACATAGAAAACTATTTTCTCAACATAGAAATGAAAGAAAACATCACAAATTAATTTTTTTTTC
>NW_007742184.1:0-735 GCF_000696425.1 Galeopterus variegatus
ATAAAATACCCAGTTCTGTGTAT
The DNA here is from genome assembly GCF_000696425.1 of Galeopterus variegatus. Lineage (NCBI taxonomy): Eukaryota > Metazoa > Chordata > Mammalia > Dermoptera > Cynocephalidae > Galeopterus > Galeopterus variegatus. The sequence goes on from NW_007742184.1 coordinate 24, forward strand.
TTTGTTATAAGCAACAGAAACAGACTAATACACATGACTCGCTCCACTTTCTCTCTCCCTGAGGACTGTCAACCTCTCCCAACTTGGGTTTCCAACTTCCACTGAAGCCCATCTTCATGAGAGTATCTCTGTAGACCCAGGATTGGGTCGAGTGCCTGCTCCATCTCAGGCACTTAATACAACCTTGTTGAAAGTTGTTAAATGAATGTGGTAAATATTAGAAAACAGACTGAAAAAAGCCCAGAGAATCTCAGAGGCAAGAGCTGTTATCTACCCAATGTCAAATAACATTTCAATGACCTTAACCCAGGACACCCATGCGGTGAAAGCCCCTCTGTGTAGGAAGGTGACAGCACAGGCTTCTTAGGTGACGTGGGTGACAGGTTTTCACAGCAGCCTATGATTCATTGACTGTGTTTGTTCTATGGTGTCTTGCTGCCTCTGTCTGTCTGTCTGTGCCAGTGTAGCAGCTCTGATAACACGGGTTTTTAAGCAACTTTCAGGGATCCATGAACTCGGACTGAAAAAAAATTTCACCTTAATTGTCACTAACCTCTATTCAATTTTAGCATTTCCTCTCATTATGAATGTAAGCAACCACCACGATAACGTGAGCAGAACCTGCTGTTCATGTAATCATAGATATTCCCGTACCCCATTGCAGCTGAGAAGCTGATTTCTCGAAACATCACTAATTTAAAGTTAGAGTACT
>NW_007742184.1:6271-16994 GCF_000696425.1 Galeopterus variegatus
TCCTTTTTTGTCTTTTTTCCATGTCCGGCAACGGGATCGCAACCCTCGGTGTTGCACCCGCACCTCGCTCAGCCAGTGAGCGGCCGGTCTGCATGTGGGATCCGAACCCTCGACGGGAGCGCCGCCACGCTCCCAAGTGGTGCACTGTAGCAGTGCGCCACCGGGCCGGCCCGCTGATGTTAATTTTTTAACAGCTTTATTGAGATAGAATTCACATACCATACAATTCAACCTTTTAACAATTCAGTGGCTTTGGGTATATTCACAGAGTTGCACAACTATCACCACAACCAATTTTAGAACATTTAGAACAGTTTCACCTCCCCCCAAAGAAACCCCATACACATTAGCAGTCACCCACCTCCACTCCTAACCTCCCTGTCCCCACACTCTACTTTCTGTCTCAATGGATTTGCCCATTGTGGACATCTCGTATCAATGGAGTCATACCATGTGCGGTCTTTTGTGGCTGGCTCCTTCCACCTAGCATAACTGAGGTTCAGGGGAGGTTAATTGACCCAGTCAAGCTGCTGTCTGGTTTCTCCACTCCCTGATTTTTCCCCCCTTGCAAGTTATGAGCATTCTGAGGGCAGACACTTTGAGATCACACAAATAAATATCCTGCTGCTCATCAAACTTTCCCCATTAGGTTTTGGGGCTGGCCAGTTAGCTCACTTGGTTAGAGCGTGGTGTGGGTCACACCATAGGTCAAGATCCCCATACCGGCCAGCTGCCAAAAAAAACTCCAAAAAACAAACAAACAAAAACCTTTCCCCCCTAGATTTGGGTTTGGTGGTAATTGCCCAAATCAATCTTCATTAAGAAGTTTACTAAGATTGATCACTTCTGCCACTCCCTTGACACTTGTCAGTCATGAGCTACACCGTTGGAAAGGACACGGGGTAATTATGGATGGTGATGCTGCTTTTCTCAGTAACAGCATAACTGCTCCACTGAGTCCCCCACACAGCATGCCATCTGTCCCAGCCGTGGGGTAGCTAACACCTCTCATCTGCTCCATGTCCCTCTTGAGTGGTCGGGGAAGCCAAGGGCTCCTCAGAGACACACGTGCTGGGGTGTGGGGACACCTCTCCCACCTCTGCTACCCTGCGTGGGGCCCTGAGAACGCTACCCCTTACTTCCCTCTGAGCTAGGAAGGCTGAGACGTGACATGAAAGCCAGTGTTCCTTGGGTTAAAGGGACAAGGACCTGCTCCAGGTTCCACCTTTCCAGCTGGTAGTTATTCTGCTTATGTATCTTCACAGCCACAAATACCTACTGTAACAGCACTAGGTGCAATGGGAGATAGAAGGTAAAATACAGCCCCTACCCTGAAGGAGATGATTCACATAAGAGGATTAAGAAAACAACGAAAGATCCAGAATTTCAGGCACAGTGAGAGAAATGTCCTAAGTGACCCGACCATTCTGAATCAGGAGGATCCCGCCTCGCTGGAGTTGTCAAGAAAGGCTATCAGAAGAGGGCACTGGAGATGGGCTTTGAAGCCTGGGTAGGAGTTAGGCAGTCATGGTGCAAGAGGGTGATCTAGACAGGGGGTGCACCGGGGGCAACGTTGCTCCTAAATAAATTGAGGGAAAGAGAAAGTGAAACTCACTACAGCCTCGTGGGTCCAGCATGGAAGACGAGCTTAGTTCAATGGGCCGTGGGGAGCTACTGAAGGTTGCAGAGCATCACAGTATCAGGCAATGACCAGAGCCGAGACAAGAGCAGAGACGCGTTTAATCTGCTAACGTAGAAATTCTATTGGAAGGGTAACAGAATGCCACAGCCATAGCCAGATGCAACCCAGGAAGACCCGTTTCCATCTGCACTTGTACTTCTCAGACCAGTGCAGCTCCCCCGACTGGAGCCAGAGCCCCCCTGTCCCAGAGGGACTGGCTCCCTCCACCATGGACATGCCCCACGTTTCAACTTGTGCCACTGGCGCCAGGCTATTCCGTTTTCATTGAGAAAGTTTTCTGCTGGGTGAGATGCTTCTTTTTAAAGCAAAACAGAAAATAAAATGTGACAACCTCCCCAACAGTGTTGCATGGACTCCAGGCTGCTTGCTTCCTGCCAGAAAGTTGGACCGTTTTCTTTGTTGAGGTTTCAGGACAGGTTCTTTTCCATAAGCGCCAAATTATTCTTGGCCTCGGGGTCAAATTTCCCAGCCAACAAAGACCAAAGCTAATGAGTGCTCAGCTCAATAGGGGACGCCAGCCATGGCCCCCACTCATTCCAAGTTCAAGGACAGCCCTGGTCTCATGTCATTTTACTCCTTTCAAGAAAAGCAACTTCTTTGATGTAATTTAAGATCTTTCATAAAACAAATGCATAGTTAGTCCCCGTGCTCTGCCTTTTGAGTAGGAAAATATTGTCCCCTTACCATCACCTCCACTTTCCCATAGAAACGTCATTCCTAGTTAATGTGGCTTTGAGAAAATGTACTCAGCCCAGGCCAATGAGATGCAGCACCCAGTTGTCACTGGGAAGTTCCCACCCTGCAGATACAACTGCCGCCCCACCTTGCTGCAGGTGATGTGACTTCAAGGCTCTAAACCACCAAGTGCATGTCTCGAGGATGGATAAATGCTGGGATTTTCAAACACAGACCTAGGAATGATCCTCTGATTTTTATAGCAACATAACTACAGGTGAAGCCTGCGGGGACATGAAGGTGTACACATGCAGCACACACACACTCATTCACCACTTAGATGTCCCCACAGCCTTTTACCAAACTGTAAAGTTAGCCTCAGAGGCACATCTCTCGCCCAGGCCCAGGGTTTGGAAGCAGAGTGGAGACACCCTCTACTTGGTGTGTTAAACCAGGCTCTAGAGAACGTGGGCTCTTCACCTCACCCCGGCATGTCAGGTGCATGGGGTTTGGTCGGGTGCCCAGCAGAAGTGTCCAGGTCTCAGATCTGTGAGCTGTGTGGGACCAGGTGTCACTCTGAGAAATACTCCACGAGTGATCTTGAGAACAAAGGGCATGTGGCTACTAATCGTGCATTGATTCTGTATCCTGAAACTTTACTGTATTCACTTATTAATTCTAACAGTTTTTTGGTGGAGTCTGTAGGGTGGTCTATATATGAGATCATGTCATCAGCAAACAGATTTCGCTTTTTCCTTTCCTATCTGGGTGCCTTTTATTTCTCTCTCTTGCCTAATTATTACACCAAGGATTTCCAGCACCACGTTGCGTGGAAGTGGTAATATTGAGCATCCTTGTCCTGTTCCAGATCTTAAAGGAAAGGCTTTCAGTTTTTCACTATTGAGTATAAACCTAGCTGTGAGCTTCTTACATGTGACCTTAATTGTGATGAGATAAATTCCTTCCATACCTAATTTGGTGAGAGTTTTTATCATGAAAGGATGTTGAATTTCATCAAATGCTTTTTCTGCATCTAATGAGATGATCCCTATAGTTTTTGTCCTTCGTTCTGTTAGTTAATAGGATGTATCACATTTATTGATTTACATATATTGAGTCATCCTTGCGTCCCAGGGATAAATTCTACTTGATCGTGGTGGAGGATCCTTTTACTGTGTTGTTGAATTTGGTTTGTGAGTATCTTGTTGAGATATTTCACGTCTATGTTCATCGAGGACATTGGTCTGTAATTTTCTTCTCTTGGACCTGTCATATGGCTTTTATCAAAAAGACAAAAGATAACAATTGTTAGCCAGGTGGTGGAGAAAAGGGATTTGTGCACTGTTGGTGGAATGTAAATTAGTACAGCATTATGGAAAACAGTATGGAGGTTCCTCAAAATACTAAAAATAGAATCACTGTATGATCCAGCAATCCCATTTCTGGGTATTTATGCAAAAGATTTAAGATGAGTTTGTTGAAGAGATGTCTGCACCCCCACGATCACTGCAGCACTATTCACAACAGTAAAGTTACGGAATCAAACTTAGTGTCCATCAACAGATGAACGGATAAAGAAAATATGGTATATATATATATATACACAATGGTATATTCTTCAGCCTCAAAAAGAAGGAAATTCTGTCATTTGCAACAATGTGGATGGAATTGGAGAACACTATGCTAAGTGAAATAAGCCAGGCACAGAAAGACAAGTACTGCGTCTTGTTACTTATATATGGAATCTAAAACAATCAAACTCATAAAAGCAGAGAGTAGAATATGGTTACAGGGGCTGGGGAGTGGGGGGACAGAGAGGTGACGGTCACAATGTACAACATCTCAGAGAGGAGGAACATGATTTTTTTGTTGTTGAGTTCTATTGCACAACATGGTGAATATAGTTAATAAAAGAGTGTTGTACATTTCAAAATTGCTAAGAGAATAAATTTTGAATGTTCTCACTATAAAAAGTGTTAAATATTTGAGGTGACAGATATGTTAACTAGCTTGTTTTAATTATTCCACATTGTATTAATAAATTATAACATCACTTTGTACCCCATAAATTTATATAATTATACATTGTCCATCTACAATAAAAAATGGGCGGATTTTGCTAATGTGAATTGATAACAATAACTCTTTCTAACCATGGCGTGATCTATGGTTAACAGAGCATAATAACTTCGTGAGGTAGCCAAGCAGGGATTATTATTTCTATTTTACAGGTAGAGAGACTGAGGCTCAGAGAGACTGAGTGACCTGTTCAAGGTTCCATGCTACAGAGGAACCAGCTCTGTTTACAACAGCTAAGAGTTGGAACTGACCTCAATTTCTACTGACAGATGACTGGATAAGGAAAATATGGCATATGTACACAATGGAATACTACTCGACCATAAAAAAAGAATGAAATTCTGCCATTTGCAGCAACAGGGATGAACTTAGAGAAAATTATGTAAAGTGAAATAAGCCAGGCACAGAAAGAGAAACATGTATGTCCTCACTTATAAGTGGGAGCTTAAAAAAATAAACAAATAAAAAAAAAAGAAAGATACAACAATCAAAATAACTCCCTGAACTTTCAAAAGGAGAAAACAGAACTGAGGCCACCAGAGGAGGGGAAAGGGGGGGAGGTGTTGTTAGCAAGAAATTGGTGAAGGGCCACAAAAAGCAAATAGATTGTGTAATGATAAATACAGGAATCCTGGTTTGAACATCGCCTATTGCACACAGGTGTTGATATTCAACGCTGTACCCTACAGATATCTACAATCAACTATATTTCAATTAAAAAAAAAAGGAACCAGAATTAGGTCTGAAGCCTCCAGACTTCAACTTCCCCTCCCCTGCTGTGATGTTTTGTGGCATCATGAATCTGACGTAGAGCCAGAAATGCTATTTAGTTCAGTGCACCCTCCCCTCCCCAGGTCATTCTGTGCAGCCTGTTACTCATTTCCCAAGTCACCAAGTCTGCCAGGAAAGCATTCCCTCCCAGCTGCAGACTGGATTAGATGGGCCCCAGCAGCCCCCCTCTCCTGCATGAAAGCACACACCCTGTCTGCATGAGACTGGAAGCTCCCTGAGGGCAGGAACCACATCATGTTTGACTTTGTGGCCCAGCTCCGAGCACAGGCCTAGCACATAGTAGGAACACAATGCACATCTGGAGAGTGAAATGCTGCTGTAGGCACTCAGAAGTCAGCTCTCCTCTGCTTAGCACGCCGTCTGTGCTTCATTGTAACACAAACTTTTTCTGCCTCATATGCTAACTGACCACATCCACTCCTGGCAGCCGCTAGGTCCTTGCCACATCTCAGAAGAAATGTGGATGCTGTTTACACATCCGTTTGAAATTACACTTGAAGTGTCCAACTGAGATGTGCTGGAAGTGTAAAATACACACAGGATTTTAAAAACTTAGTACACAAAAAAAGGAATATAAAATACCTCGTTAATAATTTTTATAATGATATGTCAAAAAGACAATGCTTTACACATATTGAGTTAAATATATTATTAAGGTTAATTTCACCTATTCCTTTTTTGCTTTTATAATACAGGTACTGGAAAATTTTAAATCCCATATGTGATTCATATTTCTTTTGGAAAATTCTGGTCTAGAGCTTTACAGATCATAACAAGGACTTAAGCTTTTATTCTGAGTGACATGGGAGCCATTAGAGGGTTTTGAGCTCAAAAGTGACATGTTCTGACTCACTCATGTTTTAAAACGATCACTCTGGTTGCCACATCGAGGGCAGACTGCAAGGGGCATCAGTAAAGGTCATTTAAGAAGCTACTGCAATAATTCAGGAGAAGATGGAAGTCTTGGACCAGAGAGTGGCAAGAGGTGGTCAGACACTGAATAGATTTTCAAAGCCGAGCCAAGAGTATTTCCTGACAGATTGAACGTGGGGTGTGAGAAAAGGAGGAATGGAGGATGAGTCCCAGTTTGGGGCCTAAGCAACTGAGAAGGGGAAAGATGAGAGAGAAGGTCTGGGGAAGAAGACCAGGAGTTTGGTTTGGGATAAGGTAAGTCTGGGGTGCCTTTTGGCTTCCAAGTGTAGATGTTGAGAAGGCAATTAGATCAAGGCTCTGGAGTTTGGGGCAGAAGTCTGAGCTGGGGATCTGAATTTGGGATGCAAAGGATCCCAAATTCAGAGGATGCAAAGGATCCCAAATTACAAGGATGCAAAGGATCCCAAATTACAAGGATGCAATTTAAAGCCCTAGACTGGGAGAGATCACGAAGGGAGTGAGTGTAGGTGGAAAAGAGAAGATCAAGGTCAAGACGGTCAAGTGCCCTGGGGAACTCCCAAGTTTAGAGGTTGCTCTGAAGAGCAGAGGGAGCAAGGATCTGTGGGATATGAGGAAAACCAGGAGAGCGTGGTGTTCCAGAAGCCACGTGAAGAAAGGGTTTCAAGGAGGGAGTGAGCAGCTGCATCCAATGCTACTGAGGTCCAGGAGGACGGACTCAGGGAATTGGCCACTGGATTTAGCAACCTGGAGGAGACTCGTGACCCCAACAAGTGCAATTTAGGTGAATGATGGAAGCAAGAAAACATGATTAGAGTGCATGCATGAGAAAATGAGAGAGAAGGGATTGGAGACAGCAAATACAGGTAACTCTTGAAGAGAATTTTGCAAAGGGGAGCAAAGAAATGGCCAGAGGGGGGTATAGGATGAGGAGAGGCTATTTTTAAATGATGGGAGAGAGTTTCAGCACGTACGGATGCTGCTGGGAAAAGCCAGTAGACAGAGAAAAATTGATGATGCCAGAAAGAGTGGGAATTCTTCTGATATTTTTCCAATCTCCAAAGAATCTGCTTATACTGCTGTTTCATGTTTTCTCAACTCTAGACATCATTTTTTGACTTGCTGCTGTGATATGTAAAAATAAGCTTGCTCATATCACCGTCAACTCCTTTCTACTCTTGTTCCAACACTGAGCCAGCATATTACTACTGTCCCAACATACATATCCCACTGCCCCAACATCTCACTATTTTGGTTTATCTATGCGTCATCCTTTATTTCTTAGTCTATCAGCCATAGATAGCATGTCTTGATTCCCTGCTCTATGTGATGAGGTTATTCACACCTCCACCCTACCTTCTACATTTTAGTCAACTTTGGTACATAATGCTTGGACAATAACAATGCTAATAACAACAAAATCTCTGCAACTCAGGCTTATTTCTCACTCCCGTGATGTTCCATGTCCTGCTTCTGATGTGCTCTTTATTCTGGGAACCAGGTTGAAAAGCAGCCTCCATCTGAGATCTGCCATCTCATAAGAGAGGGAAAAGATCAATGGCAGAACCTCACGATACCTCTGACAGTGTCTGGCATGGCATATGTCACCTCCACTCACACTCAATTGGCCAAAGCAAGCCATGTGGCCAAAGCCATTATGGGTATGGGAGAAAGTATTGTCCTTCCACAAGAGGCAGGCAAGTCATGGGGCAGCAGGAGGGGAAGTGCTATCCTCTTTCAGGGAAGACAGTGAACAACTGGGAATAATAATTTAATCTATCACAGTTCCACTTCTCTCTCTTCTATTCTCCAAATTCTGCAAGCTGTGTTTTTCATTTTATATCATCAAGAAGGAAAATCTTTATGTGCTCCTTGATAGCTATTCTTAAGGAGTCTTCAGTGCTGTGCTGTTGCTTTGAGAAGCTGAAAATCACTAAGCAGCATTTACATTATTATGACTAAGCAAATGGCCCTCAGTGCAGAACCAGAGGGCCCATATTGTGCACCATCGTTCCAATGACACAGACCTTAGGTACTTACAAGAGCCTTTCTTACATTCCACTGCTTGCTCAAAATCAAGCCACATTTTGGATTGCTTCATATTTGGGCTATGCCTTTCACAAAAATGTTTTGTTTTTCCTGCAGTTTCTGATCGCCTTTCTTTTTTCCTGTTGATAGAAGAAACACATGCTTTCTATACCATATCACTAAAAGTCTCCAAATTCTTTCTCTCTCCATTTACTGTTTAATCTTTCTATTCTTCTTCTTGAGGACTGCTGACCTTCTGATCTAATTGGGCAGTTGCTTCATTTTTTGATCTTAATGCTTTTGCATGGCTTTTTGTTTTTACAGCAGTTACTAATTGCCTTCCATTTTTCTTGCTTGCTTTCTGTTTTTTATTATAATCTGATTTTTTTGCAGTATCCCAAGAATACTCTCTACTGTGGAATGTCCCCTTCTCATGCTATCCTCAGAGATCCCTTTCCTGGAGCCCTGCATCATCTCACTCTAATGAAAACTGGCTGCTCTCAGGACTGCTGAACAATTTCATTCTGGGTTTGCTTTTCCTGTCTGCCCTGAATAAGATCCATTGTTTCCTGGATTTCATACCTTCTTTCTCAGTTCATTCCTTTATTTTGTTGAAATATATCAAGTAACTTCCTTAAAAAGTCAATTAGGATGTAAACTTCCTTGGTCCTTGCATCCTCAGGCCTACTTCACTTATATATAAGATGAAGGCATTGGACCAAATGACCTCTAGTGCCTATTCTGGGAGTATTATTCTAGTCAATATGTATTCATTTATAACATATTATTTCAAGGAGAAATTTAAAACAGTTGCTGCTCTCAAAGAATTTACTATCTCTTTAGATAGACAAGGAATAAACTCTCAAAACAGTAACAAAAAAGTCAACAATGCAAAGATTTCACAAGGTTGGGCAGGATTAATCATCAGTTTGAGCATTGAGCGTACAGGACAGAGAGAGAGAAAAGAAGCTGAGCCAGCCTGTGGTGCTCTTACTGGGGAAGTAAGACTTTCATAGTGTCAAAAAGTAGGCAGTGTATGAGGGATAAATTAAATGTAAATTAATGACTGATATTAGTCTGATGGAGTGGTTAATGTTCAGTCCCTTCCCTTCCACTGTCCCTTCCACTGTCCCTGTCACTACCTGAGTCATCAATGCTTTCATTTCACCAAATCAAGATATATCAAGATAAATATGATTTTTAAATATGAATGTAAATTTTTTTATTTTTTTAAAAAGATGACCGGTAAGGGGATCTTAACTCTTGGCTTGGTGTTGTCAGCACCACGCTCACCCAGTGAGCAAACCGGCCATCCCTATATAGGGATCTGAACCCGTGGCCTTGGTGTTATCAGCACCGCACTCTCCCGAGTGAGCCACGGGCCAGCCCTAAATATGAAAGTTTAATTATACCCCTGACCAATCGACAAACTCTCCAGCCATTTGGGTGCATACCAATTAACTTGCATTACTTGTACAAATAATTGGGAATATACTTATAAAATGCCCTACTTGTTGGAACATAAGGTACTGACAGTGGCCTTTATTAGTAGAATTTCCCTGAATAGGACTGGAGGGTGACTCTCTCTACCACCATGCACTTTTTAAAATTGTTTTTCTTTGTTTCAGTGGGGAGTCAGAGTGATCATAAACCATTTCTCCTTCCTACCTACTCCTCAGGAGAGGAAACAGCTCTCTTACGGTGTACGTGCTATCCTGATGGCACTGTTGCTTGAATGGAGAAAGCACTGGGGAATAGGAAGGTCCTGCAGACTGGATGGACCTGAAATACCTAAATCAGAGGAAAAAGTGAGCCTCCATTCAGCCCAATGTCTGTCCTCTCACCCAATTTGCAAACAAGGAGAAGACTTACAGGGAAGGAAGTTTCCAGAAAAAAAGAAGGGATCATTGAGACAGTGGTCTGAGCAGTTTCCAGAGAGCAGGAGGGTAGTGATGATGGCAGGTGCTTGGGGCCACATGATTGATTTTCTCAGCAAGGTCTAACCTAACATTCCACCCTCTGGGTGGCTTTCTCTGAACGTCTCCTCTCCCACCCCTCAGGAAAAATGAACTGCTGCAAAAACACTCTGTTTCTGCTGCCATCATAGCACTTATCAAACTCAAACAAAGTTCACATCAATTTCCCTCGACAGTCTATGACATCTTGACTGATTTATTCATCATTATATCCCCAGGGCCTGGCATGTGGTGGGTGCCTATGTTGGTCAAATGAATGAGTGAATGAATTGAAAGAAGCTGCATTTCATCAAAGGGCAGAACCAGACATGAATATTCAGAAGCTTCAGATAAGCCAGGAAGACTTGGAGAAGTGGATCTGGGCCAAGGGGAGGATTACCAAAAGCTGGGGCCATTCAAACCACTCCTGGGATGGAGGGTGGTGGGGGGCAAACACCCCCTGGGTTTGCCTGGGCTGCTTTGCCATCCAGGACTCCACTGCAGGAGCAGAGTTCAATAAGCACTCAGAAGAAGCCTTTGCTTCTGAGTGGTGCCAGAGGGCAGTGCTTCCCTGCTGCAGTGACCCCCCACCCAGAGACGG
>NW_007742184.1:22357-22588 GCF_000696425.1 Galeopterus variegatus
AGCAGTTTCCAGAGAGCAGGAGGGTAGTGATGATGGCAGGTGCTTGGGGCCACATGATTGACTTTCTCAGCAAGGTCTAACCTAACATTCCACCCTCTGGGTGGCTTTCTCTGAATGTCTCCTCTCCCACCCCTCAGGAAAAATGAACTGCTGCAAAAACACTGTTTCTCCTGCCATCATAGCACTTATCAAACTCAAACAAAGTTCACATCAATTTCCCTCGACAGTCTA
>NW_007742185.1:0-256 GCF_000696425.1 Galeopterus variegatus
TCGATCTAATTAAACTCATAAGACTAAGGTCATTGATCTAAGTAAACTCATCAGAGAAAGGTAATCGATCTAAATAAACTAATCAGACCGAGCTCATCGATCCAAGTAAACCCATCAGACCAATCTCATTGATCCAATAAACTCATCAGACCAAGAACATTGATCTAAGTAAACTCATAAGACCAAGCTCATCGATGTAAGTAAACTCATCAGACTGAGAACATCGATCTAATTAAACTCATCTGACCAAGCTCAT
>NW_007742185.1:5615-6228 GCF_000696425.1 Galeopterus variegatus
GTAAACTCATCAGACCAAGCACATTGATCTAAGTAAACTCATCAGACCGAGCTCATCGACCAAATCAAACTCATCAGACTGAGCTCATGGATCTAAGTACACTCATCAGACCGAGCTCATCGTTCTAAGTAAACTCATCAGACCGAGATCATCGATCTAAGTAAACTCATCAGACCAAGACGATCGATCTAAGTAAACTAATCCGACCAAGCTCATTGGTCTAAGTTAACACATCAGACCAAGATGTTCGATCTAAGTAAACTCATCAGACCAAGCACATCGATAAAAGTAAACTCTTCTGACCAACCCCATCGATCTACGTAAACTCATCAGAGCAAGCTCATTGATCTAAGAAAACTCATCAGACCAAGCACTTCGATCAAGGTAAACTCATCTGTCCAAGCTAATTGATCTAAGTAAACTCATCGGACAGAGCTAATTGATGTAAGTAAACACATCAGACCAAGCTCATCGATCTAAGTAAACTCATGAGACCGAGATCATCGACCAAATTAAACTCATCAGACCGAGCTCATGGATCTAAGTAAACTAATCAGACCAAGACGATCGATCTAAGTAAACTAATCCGACGAAGCTCATTGCTCTAAGTTAA
>NW_007742185.1:8231-8839 GCF_000696425.1 Galeopterus variegatus
GCAAATCGATCTCAGAAAACTAATCAGACCAAGCTAATTGATCTAGGAAAACTAAACAGACACGGCTTATCGATCTAACTAAACACTTCTGACTAACCCCATAGATCTAAGTAAACTCATCAGACCGAGCTCATCGTCCTAAGTAAACTCATCTGACCGAGATCATCGATCTAAGTAAACTCATCAGACCAAGACGATGAATCTAAGTAAACTAATCCGACCAAGCTCATTGGTCTAAGTTAACTCATCAGACCAAGATGTTCGATCTAAGTAAACTCATCAGACCAATTACATCGATCAAAGTTAACTCATCAGTCCAAGCACATCGATCTAAGTAAACTCATAAGACCAAGCTCATCGGTCTAAGTAAACTCATCGGACCGAGCTCATCGATCAAATAAACTCCTCAGACCAAGCTCATGTATCTAAGTAAACTCAACAGACCAAGCACTTCGATCTAAGTAAACTCATCACACCAAGCTCATCGATCTAAGTAAACTGATCAGACTGTGGTCATCGATCTAAGTAAACTCATCAGACCAACCAAATCGATCTCTGTAAACTCATCAGACCAAGCACATCGATCTCAGTAAACTCATCAGACCAAG
>NW_007742185.1:9269-12141 GCF_000696425.1 Galeopterus variegatus
ATCAGACCAAGCTCATCGATCTAACTAAACTCATCAGATCAAGCATATCCATCTAAACAAACTCATCAGACCAAGCTCATCGATCTAACGAAACTAATCTGACCCACCTCATTGATCTAAGTAAACTCATCAGACCAACCTCATTGATCTAAGTAAACTCATCAGTCAGAGCTAATTGATCTAAGTAAACTCATCCGACGAAGCTCATCGATCTAAGTAATCTCAGAAGACCAATGTAATCGATATAAGTGAGTGCATCCAACCAAGCTCATGGATCCAAGTAAACTCATAAGACCAAGCTCAACAATCTTAGTAAACTCATCACACCAATCTAATCGATGTAAGTAAACTCATCAGAGCAAGCGAATCGATCTAAGTTAAATCAAAAGACCACGCTAATAGATCAAAGTAAACTCATCACATCCAGCTGATTGATCTAAGGAAACTCATCAGACCAAGCTCATCGATCTAAGTAAACTCATCAGACCAAGCTCATCGATCTAAGTAAACTCATCAGACGAAGCACATTGATCTAAGTAAACTCATCAGATGAAGCACATCGATCTGTGTAAACTCATCAGACCAACCTCATCGATCTATGTAAACTCATCAAACTAATCTCATCGATCTAAGTAAACTCATCAGACCAAGCTCATCGATCTAAGTATACTCATCAGACCAAACTCATCGATCTAAGTAAACTCATCAGAGAAAGCTAATCGATCTAAGTAAACTCAACAAACCAAGCCCGTCGATCTAAGTAAAATCAACACACCAAGCACATCGATCCAATTAAACTCATCAGACCGAGCTCATCGATCTAAGTAAACTAATCGGACCTAGCTCATCGATCTAAGTAATCTCATCTGACCAAGCTCATCGATCTAAGTAAACTCATCAGACCAAGCTCATCGACCTAACTAAACTCATCTGACCCACCTCATTGATCTAAGTAAACTCATCAGACAAACCTCATCGATGTAAGTAAACTCATCGGTCAGAGCTAATTGATCTAAGTAAACTCATCAGACGAAGCTCATCGATCTAAGTAATCTCAGCAGACCAATGTAATCGATATAAGTGAATGCATCCAAACAAGCTCATGGATCCAAGTAAACTCATAAGACCAAGCTCAACAATCTTAGTAACTCATCGCACCAATCTAATCGATGTAATTAAACTCATCAGAGCAAGCGAATCGATCTAAGTTAACACATCAGACCACGCTAATAGATCAAAGTAAACTCATCACATCCAGCTGATCGATCTAAGGAAACTCATCAGACCAAGCTCATCAGTCTAAGTAAACTCATTAGACCACGATCATCGATCTAAGTTACCTCATCAGACCAACCACATCGATCTATGTAAACTCAAAAGAGCAAGCTCATTGATCTAAGTAAACTCATAAAACCAAGCTAATCGATCTAAGTTATCTCATCAGACCAAGATGTTCGATCTAAATAAACTCATCAGACCAAGCTCATCGATCTAAGTAAACTCATCAGACCAAGCTCATCGATCTAAGTAAACTCATCAGACCAAGCTCATCGATCTCAGTAGAGTCATCAGAGAAAGCTAATCCATCTAAGTAAACTCATCCGACCAAGCCCTTCAATTTAAGTAATCTCATCACAACAAGCTCATTGATCTAAGTAAACTCATGAGACCAAGCTCAACGACCTAAGTAGAGTCATCAGAGAAAGCTAATCCATCTAAGTAAACTCATCAGACCAAGCCCTTCGATCTAAGTAAACTCATCACACCAAGCTCATCGATCTAAGTAAACTCATCAGACCAAGCACATTGATCTAAGTAAACTCAGCAGACCAAGCTCATCGATCCAAGTAAACTCATCAGACCAAGCTCATCGATCCAAGTAAACTCATCAGACCAAGCTCATCGATCTAAGTAAACTCATCAGACCAAGCTCATTGATCTAAGTTAACTCATCCGACCAAGATGATTGATCTAATTAAACTCATCAGACCAAGCGAATCGATCTAGGAAAACTAATCAGACCAAGCTAATCGTTTTAGGAAAACTAATGAGACCCAACTAATCGATCTAGGGTAACTAATCAGGCCAAGCTATTAGATCTTGGAAAACTAATCAGACGAAGCCAATCGAACTAGGAAAACTAATCAGACGAAGCTAGTAGATCTACGAAAACTAATCAGACGAAGCTAATCGATCTAGGACAACTAATCAGACTAAGCTAGTAGATCTAGGAAAACTAATCAGACCTGACCAATCAATGAAAGACAACTAATTCGACCAAGCTAATCGATCTAGGAAATATTATGAGACCAAGCTAATCCATCTAGCAAAACAAATCAGACCAAGCTAAACGATCTAGGAAAATAATCAGACCAAGCTAATCTATCTAGGAAAACTACTCAGACCAAGTTAATCGATCAAGGGAAACTAATCAGACCAAAATAATGTATCTAGGAAAATTAATCAGACCAAGATATTCGATATACGAAAACTACTCAGACCAAGAATATCGATCTAGTTTAACTAATGAGACCAAGGTAATCGACCAAGGAAAACTAATCAGACCATCTCATCAATCTAAGTAAACTCATCCGACCCAAATAATTGATCTAAGTAAACTCATCAGACCAAGCTAATCGATCTAGGAAAAATAATAAGACCAAGATAATCGATTTAGGAAAATTAATCAGACAAAGCTAATCGATATAGGAAAAATAATCAGACCAAGCTAATCAAACTAGGAAAACTAATCTGACCCAACTAATCGATCTAAGATAACTAATCAGACCCAACTCGTCAATCTAGGAAAACTTATCAGACCCAACTATTCGATCTAGGAAAAATAATAAGACCAAGCTAATCGATCTAGGAA
>NW_007742185.1:12815-13894 GCF_000696425.1 Galeopterus variegatus
CAAATCGATCTAGGAAATATAATCAGACCAAGCTAATCGATCAAGGAAAACTAAACAGGCCAAGCTAATCGATCTAGGAAATATAATCAGACCAAGCTAATCGATCTAGGAAAACTAATCAGGCCAAGCTAATAGATCTAGGAAAACAAATCAGACCAAGCTAATCGATCTAGGAAAACTAATAATACCCAAGTAATAGATCTAGGAAAACTAATCAGACAAAGCTAATTGATCGAAGTAAACTCATCAGACCAAGCTCATCGATCTAAGTAAACTCATCAGACCAAGCTCATTGATCTAAGTTAACTCACCAGTCCAAGATACTCGATCTAAGTAAACTCATCAGACCAACCATATCAATCTAACTAAACTCAACAGAGCAATCTCTTCGATCTAGGTAAACTCATCAGACCAAGCTCATCGACTTAAGTTAACTCATCAGACCAAGATGATCGATCTGAGTAAACTCATCATACCAAGCTCATCGATCTAAGTTAACTCATCAGACCAAGATTTTCCATCTAAGTAAACTCATCTGACCAAGCTCATCGATCTAATTAAACCTAACAGAACAAGTACATCGATCTAGGTAAACTCATCAGACCAAACTCATCGATCTTAGTAAACTCAAGAGAGCAATCTCATCAATCTAAGTATACACATTAGACCAAGCTCATCGATCTAACTAAACTCATTAGACCAAGCATATCCATCTAAGCAAACTCATCAGACGAAGCTCATCGATCTAACTAAACTCATCTGACCAACCTCATTGATCTAAATAAACTCATCAGACCAACCTCATCGATCTAAGTAAATTCATCGGTCAGAGCTAATTGATCTAATTAAATTCATCAGACGAAGCACATCGATCTAAGTAATCTCAGCAGACCAATGTAATCGATATAAGTGAATGCATCCAACCAAGCTCATGGATCCAAGTAAACTCATAAGACCAAGCTCAAAAATCTTAGTAAACTTATCACACCAATCTAATCGATCTAAGTAAAGACATCAGAGCAAGTGAATTGATCTAAGTTAACTCATCAGACCAAGATTTTCCATCTAAGTAAACTCAT
>NW_007742185.1:14978-16351 GCF_000696425.1 Galeopterus variegatus
GTTAACTCATCAGACCAAGATGATCGATCTAAGTAAACTCATCAGACCAAGCTCATCGATCTAAGTTAACTCATCAGACCAAGCTCATCGATCTAAGTAAACTCATCAGACCAAGCTCATCGATCTAATTCAACTCATCTGATCAAGCATATCGAGCTAAGTAAACTCATCACACCAACCTCATCAATCTAAGTAAACTCATCAGACCAAGCTCATCGACTTAAGTAAACTCATCAGACCAACATCAATCATCTAAATAAACTCATCAGACTAAGCTCATCGATCTAACTAAACTCATCTGACAAACCTCATCGATGAAAGTAAACTCATGAGAACAAGCTCCTCGATCTAATTAAACTTATAAGACCAAGCAAATCGATATAAGTAAACTCATCTGACACAGCTAATTGATCTAAGTAAACTCATCAGACGAACCCATCGATATAAGTACATTCATCAGACCAAGCTCATCGATCTAAGTAAACTCATCAGAGCAAGCTAATCGATCTAAGTTAACTCATGAGACCAAGCTCCTCGATGAAAGTAAAATCATCTGACAGAGGTAATTGATCTAAGTAAACTCATCAGACGAAGATCATCGATATAAGTACACTCATCAGACCAAGCTCATCGATCTAAATAAACTCATCAGAGCAAGCTAATCGATCGAAGTAAACTTATAAGACCAAGCTAATCGATATAAGTAAACTCATCTGACAGAGCTAATTGATCTAAGTAAACTCATCAGACGAACCCATCGATATAAGTACATTCATCAGACCAAGCTTATCGATCAAAGTAAACTCATCAGACCAAGCTCATCAACTTAAGTAAACTCATCAGACCAACATCAATCATCTAATTAAACTCATCAGACTAAGCTCATCGATCTAACTAAACTCATCTGACAAACCTCATCGATGAAAGTAAACTTATGAGACCAAGCTCCTCAATCTAATTAAACTTATAAGACCAAGCTAATCGATATAAGTAAACTCATCTGACGGAGCTAATTGATCTAAGTAAACTCATCAGACGAACCCATCGATATAAGTACATTCATCAGACCAAGCTCATCGATCTAAGTAAACTCATCAGAGCAAGCTAATCGATCTAAATAAACTCATCAGACCAAGGCCATCGATCTAAGTAAACTCATCTCACCAAGCTCATCGATGTAAGTAAACTCATCATACCAAGCTCCTCGGTCAAAGTAAGCTCATCAGACCAAGCTCATTGATCTAAGTATACTCATTTGACCAAGCTCATCGATCTAAGGAAATTCATCAGACCAAGCTCATCGATCTAACAAAACTCATCAGACCAAGCACATCCATCTAAGCAAACTCACCAGACCAAGCTCATTGATCTAA
>NW_007742185.1:17418-19871 GCF_000696425.1 Galeopterus variegatus
AAGTAAACACAACAGAGCAAGCTCAATGATCTAAGTAAACTCATCATACCGAGATCATCGATCTAAGTAAACTCATCAGTACAAGCACATCGTTCAATGTAAACTCATCAGACCAAGCTCATCGATCTAAGTCAACTCATCAGACCAAGCACATCGACCTAAGTAAACTCATCAGACCAACATCAATCATCTAAGTAAACTCATCAGACCAAGCTCATCGATCTAACTAAACTCTTCCGACAAACCTCATCGATGTAAGTAAACTCATGAGTCCAAGCTCCTCGATCTAATTAAACTCATAAGACCAAGCTAATCGATCTAAGTAAACTCATCTGACAGAGCTAATTGATCTAAGTAAACTCATCAGACGAACCCATCGATATAAGTACGCTCATCAGACCAAGCTCATCAATCTAAGTAAACTCATCAGAGCAAGCTAATTGATCTAACTAAACTCATCAGACCAAGCCGATTAATCTACGTAAACTCATCCCACCAAGCTCATCGATCTAAGTAAACTCATCATACCAAGCTCCTCGGTCAAAGTAAACTCATCAGACAAAGCTCATCGATCTAAGCAAACTCATCAGACAAAGCTCATTGATCTAATTAAACTCATCAGAAACAGTTAATCGATCTAAGTAAACTAATCTGAGGAAGCTAATCGATGTAAGTAAACTCATCAGACCAAGCCCATCGATCAAATTAAACTCATCAGGCCCAGTTAATCGATCTAAGTAAACTAATCTGAGGAAGCTAATCGATGTAAGTAAACTCATCAGACCAAGCCCATCGATCAAATTAAACTCATCAGGCCCAGTTAATCGATCTAAGTAAACTCCGCAGACCAAGCTAATCGATCTAGGAAAAATAATAAGACCAAACCAATCGATCTAGGAAATACTAATCAGACCAAGCTAATCGATCTATGAAAAATAATCAGGCCTATCTAATCGATCTAGGAAATATAATCAGACCAAACAAATCTATCAAATTAAACTAATCAGAGGAAGCAAATCGATCTAAGTAAACTCAACAGAGCAATCTCATCGATCTAAGTATACTCATTTGACCGAGCTCATCGATCTAAGGAAATTGATCAGACCAAGCTCATCGATCTAACAAAATTCATCAGACCAAGCACATCCATCTAAACAAACTCATCAGACCAAGCTCTTCGATGTAACTAAACTCATCCAACCAAGCTCAACGAACAAATTAAACTCATCACCAAGCTCATCTTTCTAAGTAAACTTATCAGACCAAGATAGAGCTAGATTCATTTGAGTATGGTCAGAGATAATTGATCTAAGGAAACTCATCAGACGAAGGTCATTGATCAAAGTAAACATATCACACCAAGCTCATCTATCTAAGTAAACTCATCAGACCAAGCTAATCGATCTAAGTTAACTCCTCAGACCAAGATGATCAATCTAAGTAAACTCATCACACCAAGCTCCTCGATCGAAGGAAACTCATGAGACCAAGTTCATCTATCTAAGTAAACTCATCAGACCAATGTCATTGATCAAAGCAAATACATCACAACAAGCTCATCCATCTAAGTATACTCATCAGACCAAGCTCATCGATCTAAGTTAACTCATCAGACCAAGGTCATTGATGAAGGCAAATACATCACACCAAGCTCATCCATCTAAGTAAACTCATCAGACCAAGCTCATCCATCTAAGGAAATTCATCAGGCTAAGCACATCGGTCTAACTAAACTCATTCGACCAACTTCATCGATGTAAGTAAACTCATGAGACCAAGGTCCTCGATCTAAGTAAACTCATAAGACCAAGCTATTCGATCTATGTAAACTCATCTGACAGAGCTAATGGATCGAAGTAAACTCATCAGACGAACCCATCGATATAAGTACACACATATGACCAACCTCATCGATCTAAATAAACTCATCAGAAAAACCTCATCGATCTAAGTAAACTTATCGGTCAGATCTAATTGATCTAAGTAAACTCATCAGACGAAGCTCATCAATCTAAGTAAACTCATCAGACCAAGTTCATCGATTTAAGTAAACTCATCAGACCAAGCTCATCAATCTAAGTTAACTCATCAGACCAAGCTCATTGATCTATGTAAACTCATCACAACAAGCTCATCGATCTATGTAAACTCATCACAACAAGTTCATCGATCTAAGTAAGCTCATCAGACCAAGATGATCGATCTAGGAAATATAATCAGAACAAGCTAATCGATCTAGGAAAAATAATCAGACCAAGCTAATTGATCTAGGAAAAACTAATCAGACCCAACTAATCGATCTAGGAAAACTAATCAGACCCAACTAGTCAATGTAAGAAAACTTATCAGACCAACTAATCGATGTAGAAAAAATAATCAGACCAAGCAAATCGATCTAGGAAAACTAATCAGACCCAACTAGTCAATGTAAGAAAACTTATCAGACCAACTAA
>NW_007742185.1:20272-21472 GCF_000696425.1 Galeopterus variegatus
GATCTAAGTAAACTCTTCAGACCAAACTCATTGATCTAAGTAAACTCATCAGACCAAGCTCATCGATCTAAGTAAACTCATCAGACGAAGCACATCGATCTATGTAAACTCATCAGGCCAACCTCATCGATCTATATAAACTCATCAGACTAATCTCATCGATCTAAGTAAACTCTTCAGACCAAACTCATTGATCTAAGTAAACTCATCAGACCAAGCTCATCGATCTAAGTAAACTCATCAGACGAAGCACATCGATCTATGTAAACTCATCAGGCCAACCTCATCGATCTATATAAACTCATCAAACTAATCTCATCGATCTAAGTAAACTCATCAGACCAAGCACATCGATCTAAGTCAACTCATCTGACCAAGCATATCGAGCTTAGTAAACTCATCACACCAATCTAATCGATGTAATTAAACTCATCAGAGCAAGCGAATCGATCTAAGTTAACTCAAAAGACCACGCTAATAGATCAAAGTAAACTCATCACATCCAGCTCATTGATCTAAGGAAACTCATCAGACCAAGCTCATCAATCTAAGTAAACTCATTAGACACGATCATCGATCTAACTTACCTCATCAGACCAACCTCATCGATCTACGTAAACCCAAAAGAGCAAGCTCATCAATCTAAGTAAACTCATCAGACCAAGCTCATCGATCTAAGTACACACAACGGACAGAGCTAATCGATCTAGGACAACTAATCAGACTAAGCTATTAGATCTAGGAAAACTAATCACACCCGACTAATCAATGAATGAAAACTAATCAGACCAAGCTAATCGATCTAGGAAATATTATTAGACCAAGCTAATCGATCCAGGGAAAATAATCAGACCAAGCTAATCTATCAAGGAAATATTATCAGACCAAGCTAATCCATCTAGGAAAACTACTCAGACCAAGCTAAACGATCGAGGAAAAATAATCAGACAAGCTAATCTATCTAGGAAAACTACTCAGACCAAGTTAATCGATCCAGGAAAACTAATCAGACCCAAATAATCTATCTAGGAAATATAATGAGACCAAGCTATTCGATCCAGGAAAACTAATCAGGCCAAGCTAATCGATCTAGGAAATATAATCAGACAGAGCTAATCGATCTAGGAAAACTAATCAGGCCAAGCTAATCGATCTAGGAAATATAATCAGACAAAGCTAATCGATCTAGGAAAACTAATC
>NW_007742185.1:21500-23579 GCF_000696425.1 Galeopterus variegatus
CCAACTATTCGATCTAGGAAAAATAATAAGACCAAGCTAATCGATCTAGGAAAACTAATCACAAAATGTAATCTATCTAGGAAAACTAATCAGACCCAAGTAATCGATCTTGGGAAACTAATCAGAACAAGGAAATCGATCTACGAAAACTAATCAGACCAAGCTAATCGATCGAGGAAAACTAATCAGACCCAACTAATCGATCTAGGAAAACTAATAAGACCCAAGTAATCGATGTAGGAAAACTAATCAGACAAAGCTAATCAATCGAGGAAAACTAATCAGACCCAACTAATCGATCTAGGAAAACTAATAAGACCCAAATAATCGATCTAGGAAAAATAATCAGACCAAGCAAATCGATCTATGAAAACTAATCAGACCAACCTAATCTATCTAGGAAAACTAATCAGACCCAAGTAATCGATCTAGGAAAACTAATGAGACAAAGCTAATCGATCGAAGTAAACTCATCAGACCAAGCTCATCGATCTAAGTAAACTCATCAGACCAAGTCATTGATCAAAGTAAACACATCACTTCAAGCACTTCTATCTAAGTAAACTCATCACACCAAGCTCCTCGATCTAAGTAAACTCTACAGAGCAAGCTCCTCGATCTATGTAAACTCTACAGAGCAAGCTCATCGATCTAAGTAAAATCTTCAGACCAAGCTCATCAATCTAAGTTAACTCATCAGACCAATCACATCGATATATGTTACCTCATCAGACCAAGATGATCGATCTGAGTAAACTCATCATACCAATCTCATCGATCTAGTTAAACTCATCTGACCGAACTCATCGATCTTAGTAAACTCAAGAGTGCATTCTCTTCGATCTAAGTATACACATTAGACCAAGCTCATCGATCTAAGTTAACTCATCAGACCAAGCACATCGATCTAACTAAAGTCATCAGACCAAGCATATCCATCTAAGCAAACTCATCAGACCAAGCTCATTGATCTAACTCAACTCATCAGACCAAGCTCATCGATCTAACTTAACACAACAGAGCAAGCTCATCGATCTAAGTAACCTCATCAGACTGAATTCATCAATCTAAGTAACCTCAACAGAGCAAGCTCATCGATCTAAGTAAACTCAACACACTGAACTCATCAATCAAAGTAAACTCGTCAGACCAAGCTCATCATTCAAAGTAAAGTCATCAGACCAAGCTCTTCGTTCTAAGTAAACTCATCAGACCAAGCTCATTGCTCTAAGTTAACTCATCAGACCAAGCTCATCGATCTAAGTAAACTCATCAGACCAAGTCATTGATCAAAGTAAACACATCACTTCAAGCACTTCTATCTAAGTAAACTCATCACACCAAGCTCCTTGATCTAAGTAAACTCTACAGAGCAAGCTCCTCGATCTACGTAAACTCTACAGATCAAGCTCATCGATCTAAGTAAAATCATCAGACCAAGCACATCAATCTAAGTTAACTCATCAGACCAATCACATCGATATAAGTTGCCTCATCAGACCAAGATGATCGATCTGAGTAAACTCATCATACCAATCTCATCGATCTAGGTAAACTCATCAGACCGAACTCATCGATCTTAATAAACTCAAGAGAGCAATCTCTTCGATCTAATTATACATATTAGACCAAGCTCATCGATCTAAGCAAACTCATCAGACCAAGCTCATCAATCTAAGTTAACTCATCAGACCAAGCTCATCGATCTAACTAAACACAACAGAGCAAGCTCATCAATCTAAGTAAACTCATCAGACTGAACACATCGATCTAAGTAAACTCAACAGAGCAAGCTCATCGATCTAAGTAAAGTCAACATACCGAGCTCATCAATCAAAGTAAACTCATCAGACCAAGCTCATCATTCAAAGTTAAGTCATCAGACCAAGCTCTTCGATCTAAGTAAACTACTCAGACCAAGCTCGTCGACTTAAGGAAACTCATCAGACCAACATCAATCATCTAAGTAAACTCATCAGACGAAGCTCATCGGTCTAACTAAACTCATCCGACCAACTTCATCGATCTAAGTAAACTCATCAGAGCAAGCTAATCGATCTAAGTTAACTCATGAGACCA
>NW_007742185.1:24134-24804 GCF_000696425.1 Galeopterus variegatus
TCAGATGATCTCATCGATCTAAGTTAACTCATCAGACCAAGCTCATCAATCTAAGTTTACTAATTAGACCAAGATGTTCTATCGAAGTAAACTCATCTGACTAAGCTCCTCAATCTAAGTAAACTCATCAGACCAAGTTCATCGATTTAACTAGACTCACCAGAGCAAGATCATCCATCTAGGTAAACTCATCTGACGGAGCATATCGATCTACATAAACTCATCAGACGAAGCTCATATATCTAAGTAAACACATCACAGCAAGCACATCGATCTAAGGAAACCCATCAGACGAAGCTCATCAATCTAAGTTAACTCATCAGACCAAGCTCATTGATCAGGGTAAACTCATCACAACAAGCACATCGATGAAAGTAAACTCATCAGACCAAGCTCATCGATCTAAGTAATCTCATCAGACCAAGGTCATTGATCAAAGAAAACACATCACTCCAAGCTCTTCTATCTAAGTGAACTCATCAGACCAAGCCCATCGATCTATGTAAACTCATCAAAACAAGCTCATCGATCTATGTAAACTAATCACAACAAGCTCATCGATCTAAGTAAACTCATCAGACCAAGCTAATTGATCTAGGAAATAATAACAAGACCAAGCTAATAGATCTAGGAAAACTAATCAAACCAAGCTAATCGATCTAGGAAAAAC
>NW_007742185.1:24941-25217 GCF_000696425.1 Galeopterus variegatus
GATCTAAGTATACTCATTTGACCGAGCTCATCGATCTAAGGAAATTGATCAGACCAAGCTCATCGATCTAACAAAATTCATCAGACCAAGCACATCCATCTAAACAAACTCATCAGACCAAGCTCTTCGATGTAACTAAACTCATCCAACCAAGCTCAACGAACAAATTAAACTCATCACCAAGCTCATCTTTCTAAGTAAACTTATCAGACCAAGATACTCGATCTAAGTAAACTCATTGGTCAGAGATAATTGATCTAAGGAAACTCATCAGAC
>NW_007742185.1:25997-26532 GCF_000696425.1 Galeopterus variegatus
GATGTAAGTAAACTCATGAGACCAAGGTCCTCGATCTAAGTAAACTCATAAGACCAAGCTAATCGATCTATGTAAACTCATCTGACAGAGCTAATGGATCTAAGTAAACTCATCAGACGAACCCATCGATATAAGTACACACATCTGACCAACCTCATCGATCTAAATAAACACATCAGAAAAACCTCATCGATCTAAGTAAACTTATCGGTCAGAGCTAATTGATCTAAGTAAACTCATCAGACGAAGCTCATCAATCTAAGTAAACTCATCAGACCAAGTTCATCAATTTAAGTAAACTCATCAGACCAAGCTCATCGATCTAAGTTAACTCATCAGACCAAGCTCATTGATCTATGTAAACTCATCACAACAAGCTCATCGATCAAAGTAAACTCATCACACCAAGCTCATTGATCTAAGTAATCTCATCAGACTAAGGTCATTGATCAAAGTAAAAACATCACTCCAAGGTCTTCTATCTAAGTTAACTCATCAGACCAAGCTCATCGATCTATGTAAACTCATCACAACA
>NW_007742185.1:27215-27596 GCF_000696425.1 Galeopterus variegatus
TAAACTCATTATACCAAGCTCATCGATCTAAGTTAATTCAACAGACCAAGATTTTCCATCTGAGTAAACTCATCTGACCAAGCTCATCGATCTAGGTAAACTCATCAGACCGAACTCATCGATATTAGTAAACTCAAGAGAGCAATCTCATCGATCTAACTATACACATTAGAACAAGCTCATCGAACTAAGTTAACGCATCAGACCAAGCTCATTGATATAACTAAACTCATCAGACCAAGCATATCCATCTAAGCAAACTCATCAGACCAAGCTCATTGATCTAACTAAACTCATCTGACCAACCTCTTTGATCTAAATAAACTCATCAGACCAACCTCATCGATCTAAGTAAACTCATCGGTCAGAGCTAATTGATCT
>NW_007742185.1:28477-31314 GCF_000696425.1 Galeopterus variegatus
TGCAACCAAGCTCATGGATCCAAGTAAACTCATATGACCAAGCTCAACAATCTTATTAAACACATCACAACATTCTAATCGATCTAAGTAAACTCATCAGAGCAAGCGAATCGATCTAGGTTAACTCATCAGACCATGCTAATGGATCAAAGTAAACTCATTACATCCAGCTCATCGATCTAAGGAAACTCATCAGACCAAGCACATCAATCTAAGTAAACTCATTAGACCACGATCATCGATCTAAGTTACCTCATCTGGCCAAGCTCATCGATCTAACTAAACACCACAGAGCAAGCTCATCGATCTAAATAAACTCATCAGACTGATCTCATCGATCTAAGTAAACTCAACAGAGCAATCTCATCGATCTAAGTATACTCATTTGAAAGAGCTCATTGATCTAAGGAAATTCATCAGACCAAGCTCATCGGTCTAACAAAACTCATCAGACCGAGCTCATCGATCTAATTAAACTCATCAAAGCAAGCTCAATGAACAAAATAAACTCATCAACAAGCTCATCTTTCTAAGTAAAGTTATCAGACCAATCTAATCGATCCAGGGAAATTAATCAGACACAAGTAATCGATCTAGGAAAATTACTCAGATCAAGCTAGTCGATATAGGAAAACTACTCAGACCAAGACAATCGATCAAGTTTAACTAATGAGACCAATGTAATCGACCAAGGATAACTAATCAGACCAAGCTAATCAATCTAGAAAAACTAATCAGATCAAGCTAATCAATCTAGGAAAACTTATCAGATGAAGTTAATCGATCTAGTTAAACTCTTCCGACCAAGCTAATTGATCGAAGTAAACTCATCAGCCAAGCTAATCGACCAAAGTAAACTCATCAGACCAAGCTCATCGATCTAAGTAAATTCATCAGACAAAGCTCATTGATCTAAGTTAACTCATCCGACCAAGATGATTGATCTAAGTAAACTCATCAGACCAGGCTCATCGATCTAAATTAACTCATCAGACCAAGATATTCGATCTAAGTAAATTCATCAGACCAAGCTCATCGATCTAACTAAACTCAACAGAGCAATCTCATCGATCTAGGTAAACTCATCAGACCGAACAAATCGATCTAAGTAAACTCAACAGAGCAATCTCATCGATCGAAGTATACACATTTGACGGAGCTCATTGATCTAAATAAACTCATCAGACCAAGCTCATCGATCTAAGTAAAGTCATCAGACAAAGCTCATGGCTCTAATTTATCTCATCAGACCAAGCTCATCGATCTAACTAAACTCATCAGACCAAGCACATCCATCAAAGGAAACTCATCAGACCAAACTCATCGATCTAACTAAACTCATCCAACCAAGCTCAACGATCTAGATAAACTCATCACCATGCTCATCGATCTAAGTAAACTAATCAGACCAAGCTAATCGATGTAAGTAAACTCATTGGTCAGAGCTGATTGATCTAAGTTAACTCATCAGACCAAGCTCTTCGATCTAAGTCAGCTCATCAGACCAATAATTTCGATCTAAGTAAACTCATCTGACCAAGCTCATCGATCTATATATACTCATCAGACCAAGCTCATCGATCTAATTTAACTAAACAGAACAAGCACATCGATCTATGTAAACTCATCAGATTGAACTCATCGATCTTAGTAAACTCAAGAGAGCAATCTCATCGATCTAAGTGTACACATTAGACCAAGCACATCCATCTAAGCAAACTCATCAGACCAAGCTCATCGATCTAACTAAACACATCTGACCAAACTCATTGATCTAAATAAACTCATCAGACCAACCTCATCAATCTAAGTAAACTCATCGGTCAGAGCTAATTGATCTAAGTAAACACATCAGTTGAAGCTCATCGATCTAAGTAATCTCAGCAGACCAATGTAATCGACATAAGTGAATGCATGCAACCAAGCTCATGGATCCAAGTAAACTCATATTACCAAGCTCAACAATATTATTAAACTCATCACACCAATCTACTCGATCTAATAAACTCATCAGAGCAAGCGAATCGATCTAGGTTAACTCATCAGACCATTCTAATAGATCAAAGTATACTCATCACATCCAGCACATCAATCTAAGGAAACTCATCAGACCAAGCTCATCAATCTAAGTAAACTCATTAGACCACGATCATCGATCTAAGTTACCTAATCAGACCAAGCTCATCGATCTAACTAAAAACAACAGAGCAAGCTCATCGATCAAAGTAAACTCATCAGACTGAACTCATCGATCTAAGTAAACTCAACAGAGCAAGCTCATCGATCTAAGTAAACTCAAGGTACCGAGTTCATCAATCAAAGAAAACTCATCAGACCAAGCTCATAGATCTAAGTAAACTCATCAGACCAAACTCATCGATCTAACTAAACTCATCCAACCAAGCCTAACGATCAAAATAAACTCAACACCATGCTCATCGATCTAAGTAAACTAATCAGACCAAGCTAATCGATGTAAGTAAACTCATCGGTCAGAGCTAATTGATCTAAGTTAACTCATCAGACCAAGCTCATCGATCTAAGTCAGTTCCTCAGACCAATAATGTCGATCTATGTAAACTCAGCAGACCAAGCTCATCGGTCTAACTTAACTAAACAGAACAAGCACATCGATCTAGGTAAACTCATCAGATTGAACTCATCGATCTTAGTAAACTCAAGAGAGCAATCTCATCGATCTAAGTATACACATTAGACCAAGCACATCCATCTAAGCAAACTCATCAGAACAAGATCATCGATCTAACTAAACTCATCTGACCAACCTCATCGATCTAAGTAAACTCATCACACCAACCTCAGCAATCTAAGTAAAC
>NW_007742185.1:31817-32180 GCF_000696425.1 Galeopterus variegatus
TCTGACCAACCTCATCGATCTAAGTAAACTCATCACACCAACCTCAGCAATCTAAGTAAACTCCTCGGTCAGAGCTAATTGATATAATTAAACTCATCAGATGAAGCTCATCGATCTAAGTAATCTCAGCAGACCAATATAATCCATATAAGTGAATGCATCCAACCAAGCTCATGGATCCAAGAAAACTCATCAGACCAAGTGCATCAATCTTACTAAACGCATTAGACCAATCAAAACGATCTAAGTAAACTCATCAGAACAAGCAAATCGATCGAAATTAACTCATCAGACCAAGCTAGTAGATCAAAGTAAACTCATCACATCAAGCTCATCGATCTAAGGAAACTCATCAGACCAAGC
>NW_007742185.1:32239-33824 GCF_000696425.1 Galeopterus variegatus
CACATCAAGCTCATCGATCTAAGGAAACTCATCAGACCAAGCTCATCAATCTAAGTAAACTGAATAGAACACGCTCATCGATCTAGGTTAACTCATCAGACCAAGCTCATAGATCAAAGTAAACTCATCACACCAAGCTCATCGATCTAAGTAAACACAAAGAGCAAGCTCATTGATCTAAGTAAACTCATCATACCGAGCTTATCGATCTAAGTAAACTCATCAGTCCAAGCTCATCATTCAAAGTAAACTCATCAGACAAAACTCATAGATCTAAGTAAACTCATCAGACCAAGCTCATCGACTTAAGTAAACTCATAAGACCAATATCAATCATCTAAGTAAACTCATCAGACCAAGCTCATCTATCTAACTAAACTCATCTGACAAACCTCATCGATGTAAGTAAACTCATGAGACCAAGCTCCTCGATCTAATTAAACTCATAAGACAAAGCTAATCGATCTAAGTAAACTCATCTGACAGAGCTATTTGATCTAAGTAAACTCATCAGACGAACCCATCGATATAAGTACACTCATAAGACCAAGCTCATCGATCTAAGAACACTCATCAGAGCAAGCTAATCGATCTAACTAAACTCAACAGACCAAGCCCATCGATCTAGGNAAACTCATCAGACCAAGCACATCGATCTAAGTAAACTCATCAGACCGAGCTCATCGATCTAAGTAAACTCATCAGACCAAGCACATCGATCTAAGTAAACTCATCAGACCGAGCTCATCGATCTAAGTATACTCATCAGACCAAGCACATTGATCTAAGCAAACTCATCAGACCAAGCTCATCTATCTAAGTTAACTCATCAGACCACGCTCATCGATCTAAATAAACTCATCAGAGCAAGAGAATTGATCTAAATAAACTCCTCATACCAAGCCCTTCGATCTAAGTAAACTCATCAGACCAAGCACTTCAATCTAACTAAACTCATCAGACCAAGCACATCAATCTAAGTAAACTCATCAGACCGAGCTCATCGATCTAAGAAAACTCATCAGGCCAAGCTCATCGTTCTAAGGGAACTCATCAGAACAAGCTCATCGATCTCAATAAACTCATCAGACCAAGCACATCGATCTAATAACACTCATGAGACAAAGCACATCGATCTAAGTAAACTCATTGGACCTCGCTCATCGATCTAAGTAAACTCATCAGGGCCAGCTCATCAATCTAATTAAACTCATCAGACCAGGCAGTTCGTTCTAAGTAAAATCATCACACCATGCTCATCGTTCTAAGTAAACTCATCAGACCAAGCACATCGATCTAAGTAAACTCATCAGACCAAGCACATCGATCTAAGTAAACTCATCAGACCCAGCACAGTGGTATAAGTAAACTCATCAGACCAAGCACATTCATCTAAGTAAACTCATCAGACTAAGCTAATCGATCTAAGTAAACTCATCGGACAGAGCTAATTGATGTAACTAAACTCATCAGACCAAGCTGATCGATATAATTAAACTCATCAGACTAAGCTCATCAATATAAGTAAACTCATCAGACCAAGCTAATCTATCTAAGTAAACTCATCAGACCAAGCTAATCAATC
>NW_007742185.1:34824-35871 GCF_000696425.1 Galeopterus variegatus
CTAAGAAATCTCATCACACCAAGCTCATCGATCTAAGTAATCTCATCAGACCAAGCACATCGATGTAAGTCAACTCATCAGACCGAGCTCATCGACCTAAGTAAACTCATCAGACCGAGCTCATCGATCTAAGTAAACTCATCATACCAAGCACATCGTTCTAAGTAAACTCATCAGACCGAGCTCATCGACTTAAATAAACTCATCGGACCGAGCTCATCAATGTACGTAAACTCATCAGACCAAGCCCATCATTCTAAATAAACTCATCAGACCAAGCTCATCGATCTTAGTATACTCATCAGACCAAGCACATCTATCTAAGTACATTAATCACAGCGAGATGATCGATCTGAGTAAACTCATCCGACGAAGCTGATCGATCTAGGAGAAATAATCAGACAAAGCTAATCGATGTAGGAGTACTAATCAGACCTGACTAATCGATCAAGGAAAACTAATTAGACCAACCAAATTGATCTCACAAAACTTATGAGACCAAGCTAATCAATCCGGGAAATCTAATCAGACCAAGCTTATCGATCTAACTAAACTCTTCTGACCAACCTCATCAACTTATCAGACCAAGCTCATCGATCTAAGTAAACTTATCAGACCAAGCTCATCGATCTCAGTAAATTTATCAGACCGAGATCATCGATCTAAGTAAACTCATCATAGCGAGTTCATCGATCTAAGTAAACTCATCAGATCAAGCTCATTGATCTAAGTAAACTCATCAGACAAAGCTCATCGATCTAAGTAAACTCATGAGAGAAAGCTAATCGATCTAAGTAAACTCATTAGACCGAGCTCATTGATCTAAGTAAACTCATCAGACCGAGCTCATCTATCAAAGTAAACTGATCAGACCAAGAACGTCGACCTAAGTAAACTCATCGGACTGAGCTCATCGATCTAAGTAAACTCATCAGACCGAGCTCATCTATCAAAGTAAACTGATCAGACCAAGAACGTCGACCTAAGTAAACTCATCGGACTGAGCTCATCGATCTAAGTAAACTCATCAGACCGAGCTCATCGATC
>NW_007742185.1:36031-39772 GCF_000696425.1 Galeopterus variegatus
AGCTCATCGATCTAAGTAAACTCATCTGACCAACCTCATCGATCTAAGTAAACTCATCACACCAATCTCATCGATCTAAGTAAACTCATTGGTCAGAGCTTATTGATCTAAGTAAACTCATCAGACCAAGCTCATCGATCTAAGTAAACTCATCAGAGCAAGCTAATCGATCTAAGTAAACTCATCAGACCAAGCACATCGATCAAATTAAACTCATCAGACCAAGTTCATCTATCTAAATAAACTCAACAGATCAAGCTCATCAATCTAAGTAAACTCAATAGATCGAGCTCATCGATCTCAGTAAACTCATCAGAGCAATTTCATCTATCTAAGTAAACTCATCAGATCAAACTCATCTATCTAAGTAAACTCATCAGACAAAGCTCATCGATCTAAGTAAACTTATCAGACCAAGCTCATCGATCTAAGTAAACTCATCAGACAAAGCTCATCGATCTAAGTAAACTCATCAGACCAAGCTCATCGATCTAAGTAAACTCATCAGACAAAGCTCATCGATCTAAGTAAACTCATCAGACCAAGCTCATCGATCTAAGTAAACTCATCAGACAAAGCTCATCGATCAAAGTAAACTTATCAGACCAAGCTCAACGATCTAAGAAAACTCATCAGACTAAGCTCATCAATCTAAGTAAACTAATCAGACCTAGTAAATCGATCTAAGGAAACTCATCGGACAGAACTAATTGATCTAAGTAAACTCTTCAGATGAAGCACATCGATCAAAGTAAACTCATCAGACCAAGCTCATCAATATAAGTAAACTCATCAGATCAAGCTCATCGATCTAAGTAAATTTATCAGACCGAGATCATCGGTCTAAGTAAACTCATCATAGCGAGCTCATCGATCTAAGTAAACTCATCAGACCAAGCTCATCGATCTAAGTAAACTCATCAGACTAAGCTCATCAATCTAAGTAAACTAATCAGACCTAGTAAATCGATCTAAGGAAACTCATCGGACAGAACTAATTGATCTAAGTAAACTCTTCAGATGAAGCACATCGATCAAAGTAAACTCATCAGACCAAGCTCATCAATCGAAGTAAACTCATCAGATCAAGCTCATCGATCTAAGTAAACTCATCAGACAAAGCTCATCGATCTAAGTAACCTCATCAGACCAAGCTCATCGATCTAAGTAAACTCATCAGAGCAAGCTAAACGATGTAAGTAAACTCATCAGACCAAGCTCAACTATCTAACTAAACTCAACAGAGCGAGCTCATCGATCCATGTAATCCCATCAGACCGAGCACATTGATCGAGGTAAACTCAACAGAGCAAGCTCATCGATCTAAGTAAACAAATCACACAGAGTAAATCGCTCTAAGTAAACTCATCACACCAAGGTCATCGATCTAAATTAACTCATCAGACCGATCACATCGATATAATTTACCTCATCAGACCAAGATGATCGATCTAAATAAACTCATCTGACCAAGCTCATCAATCTAAGTTTACTCATCAGACCTTGATCTTCTATCGAAGTTAACTCATCTGACCAAGCTCATCAATCTAAGTAAACTTATCTGACCAAGGTCATCGATCAAATTAAACTCATCAGACCAAGCTCATCGATCTGAGGAAACTGAACAGACAAATCTCATCGATGTAACTAAACTCATCAGAGGAAGGAAATCGATCTAAGTAAACTCATCAGACCCAGCCAATCGATCTAAGTAAACTCATCACACCAAGCTCATCGATCTTAGGAAACTCATCAGACCAAGCAAATCGATCAAATTAAACTCATCAGACCGAGCACATCGATCTAAGTAAACTCATCAGAACGAGCTCATCAATCTAAGTAAACTCAATAGATCGAGCTCATCGATCTCAATAAACTCATCAGACCAAGTTCATCTATCTAAGTAAACTCATCAGATCAAGCTCATCGATATAAGTAAATTCATCCGACAAAGCTCATCGAACTAAGTAAAGTTATCAGACGTAGCTCATCGATCTCAGACAATTTATGAGACCGAGATCATCGATCTAAGTAAACTCTATAGAACACGCTCATCGATCTAAGTTAACTCATCAGACCAAGCTCATAGATCAAAGTAAACTCATCACACCAAGCTCATCGATCTAAGTAAACACAACAGAGCAAGCTCATTGATCTAAGTAAACTCATAATACCGAGCTTATCGATCTAAGTAAACTCATCAGTCCAAGCTCATCATTCAAAGTAAACTCATCAGACCAAACTCATAGATCTAAGTAAACTCATCAGACCAAGCTCATCGACTTAAGTAAACTCATCAGACCAATATCAATCATCTAAGTAAACTCATCGGACCAAGCTCATCGATCTCAGTTTACTTATCAGACCAAGATGATCGATCTATATAAACTCATCTGACCAAGCTCATCAATCTAAGTTTACTCATCAGACCTTGATCTTCTATCGAAGTGAACTCATCTGACCAAGCTCATCAATCTAAGTAAACTTATCTGACCAAGATCATCGATCAAATTAAACTCATCAGACCAAGCTCATCGATCTGAGGAAACTCATCAGACAAATCATATCGATCTAACTAAACACATCAGAGGAAGGTAATCGATCTAAGTAAACTCATCAGACCCAGCCAATCGATCTAAGGAAACTCATCAGACCAAGCACATCGATCAAATTAAACTCATCAGACCCAGCCAATCGATCTAAGGAAACTCATCAGACCAAGCACATCGATCAAATTAAACTCATCAGACCGAGCACATCAATCTAAGTAAACTCATCAGACCGAGCTCATCAATCTAAGTAAACTCAATAGATCAAGCTCATCGATCTAAGTAAACTCATCCGACAAAGCTCATCGATCTAAGTAAACTCATCCGACAAAGCTCATCGATCTAAGTAAAGTTATCAGACGTAGCTCATCGATCTCAGACAATTTATGAGACCGAGATCATCGATCTAAGTAAACTCATCATAGCGAGCTCATCGATCTAAGTAACTCATCAGAACAAGCTCATCGATCTAAGTAAACTCATCAGACAAAGCTCATCAATCTAAGTAAACTAATCAGACCTAGTAAATCGATCTAAAGAAACTCATCAGACAGAACTAATTGATCTAAGTAAACTCTTCAGATGAAGCACATCGATCAAAGTAAACTCATCAGACCAAGCTCATCAATCTAAGTAAACTAATCAGACCTAGTAAATCGATCTAAAGAAACTCATCAGACAGAACTAATTGATCTAAGTAAACTCTTCAGATGAAGCACATCGATCAAAGTAAACTCATCAGACCAAGCTCAATGATCTAACTAAACTCAACAGAGCGAGCTCATCGATCTATGTAATCCCATCAGACGGAGCTCATTGATCAAGGTAAACTCAATAGAGCAAGCTCATCGATCTAAGTAAACAAATCACACAGAGCACATCGCTCTAAGTAAACTCATCACACCAAGATCATCGATCAAATTAAGCTAAACACACTAAGCTCATCGATCTAAGTTAACTCATCAGACCAATCACATCCATATAAGTTACCTCATCAGACCAAGATGATCGATCTAAGTAAATTCATCCGACCAAGCTCATCAATCTAAGTTTACTCATCAGACCAAGATGTTCTATCGAAGTGAACTCATCTGACCAAGCTCATCAATCTAAGTAAACTCATCTGACCAAGATCATCGATCTAACTAGACTCAACAGAGCAAGCTCATCGATCAAGGTAAACTCATCAGAC
>NW_007742185.1:40597-42005 GCF_000696425.1 Galeopterus variegatus
AAATCGATATAAGTGAATGCATCCAACCTAGCTCATGGATCCAAGTAAACTAATCAGACCAAGCACATCGATCTAACACAACAGAGCAAGCTCATCGATCTCAGTATACCCATCAGACCAAGCTCATCGATCTATGTAAACTCATCAGACCAAGCTCATCAATCTAAGTAAACTCATTAGACCACGATCATCGATCGAAGTTACCTCATCAGACCAAGCTCATCGATCGAACTAAACACCACAGAGCAAGCTCATCGATCTAAGTAAACTCAACAGACCAAGCTCATCATCCAAAATAAACTCATCAGACCAAGCTCATCGATCTAAGTAAACTCATCAGACCAAACCCTTCGATCTAAGCAAACTCATCCAACCAATCTCATCGATCTAAGTAAACTCATCACACCAATCTCATCGATCTAAGTAAACTCATCACACCAATCTCATCGATCTAAGTAAACTCATCGGTCAGAGCTTATTGATCTAAGTAAACTCATCAGACCAAGCTCATCGATCTAACTAAACTCATCTGACCAACCTCATCGATCTAAGTAAACTCATCGGTCAGAGCTTATTGATCTAAGTAAACTCATCAGACCAAGCTCATCGATCTAACTAAACTCATCTGACAAACCACATCAATCTAAGTAAACTCATCACACCAATCTCATCGATCTAAGTAAACTAATCGGTCAGAGCTTATTGATCTAAGTAAACACATCAGACCAAGCTCATCGATCTAAGTAAACTCATCAGAGCAAGCTCATCGATCTAAGTAAACTCATCAGAGCAAGCAAATCGATCTAAGTAAACTCATCAGACCTAGCTATTCGATCTAATGTAACTATTCAGACTGAGCTCATTGATCTAAGTAAACTCAAAAGATTGAGCTTATCGATCTCAGTAAACTCATCAGACCAAGATCATCGATCTAAATAACCTCATCATGTCGAGCTCATCGATCTAAGTTAACTCAACAGACCAAGCTCATCGATCTAAGTGAACTCATCAGAGCAAGCTAATCGTCCTAAGTAAACTCATCAGACCATGACTTTAGATCTAAGTAAACTCATCACACCAAGCTCATTGATCTAAGTAAACTCATCAGACGATCTCATCGATCTAAGTAAACTCATCAGGTCGAGCTCATCTAACTAAGTTATGTATTCAGACCAAGCTACATAGATCTAAGTAAACTCATTAGAGCAAGCTAATTGATCTAAGTAAACTCATCAGACAAAACCCTTCGATCTAAGTAAACTCATCCAACCAATCTCATCGATCTAAGTAAACTCATCAGACCAAGCTCATCGATCTAAGTAAACTCATCAGAGCAAGCTCATCGATCTAAGTAAACTCATCAGAGCAAGCAAATCGATCTAAGTAAACTCATCAGACCTAGCTATTC
>NW_007742185.1:43440-44688 GCF_000696425.1 Galeopterus variegatus
AACTCATCAGACCAAGCTCATCGATCTAAGGAAACTCATCAGACCAAGCTCATCAATCTAACTAAACTCAACAGAGCAAGCTCATCGATCTAATTAAAATCTTCATACCGAGCTCATTGATGTAAGTAAACTCATCAGACCAAGCTCATCGATCTAAGTAAACTCATCAGACCAAACTCATCGATCTACATAAACTCATCAGACCAAGTTCATCGATCTAAGTAAACTCAACAGAGCAAGGTCATCGATCTAATTAAAATCATCATACCGAGCTCATCGATCTAATTAAAGTCCTCATACAGAGCTCATCGATCTAAATAAACTCATAAGACCAAGCTCATCGATCTACATAAACTCATCAGACCAAGCTCATCAATCTAAGTAAACTAATCAGACCTAGTTAATCGATCTAAGTAAACTCATCGGACAGAGCTAATTGATCTAAGTAAACTCATCAGATGAAGCACATCGATGAAAGTAAACTCATCAGACCAAGCTCATTGATCTAAGTAAACTCATCAGAGCAAGCTAAGCGACGTAAGTAAACTCATCAGACCAAGCACAATGACCTAACTAAACTAAACAGAGCGAGCTCATCTATCTAGGTAATCCCATCAGACCGAGCTCATTGATCGAGGTAAACACAACAGAGTAAGCTCCTCGATCGAAGTAAACACATCACACAGAGCACATCAATCTAAGTAAAATCACAGCAACCTCATAGATCTAAGATAACTCATCAGACCAAGCTCATCAATCTAAGTAAACTCATCAGACCAAGATGTTCTATCGAAGTAAACTCATCAGACCAAGCTCATCAATCTAAGTAAACTCATCAGACCAAGTTCTTCGATTTAACTAGACTCAACAGAGCAAGATCATCCATCTAGGTAAACTCATCAGACCGAGCACATCGATCTACATAAACTCATCAGACGAAGCTCATATATCTAAGTAAACACATCACAGCAAGCACATCGATCTAATAAACCCATCAGACCAAGCTCATCGATCTAAGTTAACTCATCAGACCAAGCTCATCGATCTATGTAAACTCATCACAACAAGCACATCGATGAAAGTAAACTCATCAGACCAAGCTCATCGATCTAAGTAATCTCATCAGACCAAGGTCATTGATCAAAGAAAACACATCACTCCAAGCTCTTCTATCTAAGTGAACTCATCAGACCAAGCCCATCGATCTATGTAAACTCATCAAAACAAGCTCATCGATCTATGTAAACT
>NW_007742185.1:45199-46018 GCF_000696425.1 Galeopterus variegatus
TTCATCGATCTCAGACCAATTTCATCGATCTAAGTAAACACATCAGACCAAGCTTATTGATCTAAGTTAACTCATCCGACCAAGATGATCGATCTAAGTTAACTCATCAGACGAAGGTCATCGATCAAAGTAATCTCAGCATACCAATGTAATCGATATAAGTGAATGCATCCAACCAAGCTCATCGACTTAAGTAAACTAATCAGACCAACATCAATCATCTAAGTAAACTCATCAGACCAAGCTCATCGGTCTAACTGAACTCATCTGACCAACCTCATTGATGTAAGTAAACTCATGAGACCAATCTACTCGATCTAAGTATACTCATAATACCAAGCTAATCGTTCTAAGATAACTCATCTGACAGAGCTAATTGATCTAAGTAAACTCAGCAGACGAAGCACATCGATATAAGTACACTCATCAGACCAAGCTCATCGATCTAAGTAAACTAATCAGAGCTAGCTAATCTATCTAAGTAAACTCATTTGACCAAGACCATCGATCTAAGTAAACTCATCAGAGCAAGCTCAACGATCTAAGTAAACTCAACAGACCAAGCTCATTATTCAAAATAAACTCATTAGACCAAGCTCATCGATCTAAGCAAACTCATAAGACCAAGCTCATCGACTTAAGTAAACTAATCAGACCAACATCAATCATCTAAGTAAACTCATCAGACCAAGCTCATCGGTCTAACTAAACTCATCTGACCAACCTCATTGTTGTAAGTAAACTCATGAGACCAATCTACTCGATCTAAGTATACTCATAATACCAAGCTAATCGTTCTAAGATAACTCATCTGACAGA
>NW_007742185.1:47169-47528 GCF_000696425.1 Galeopterus variegatus
AACTTATAAGACACAACTAATCGATCTAGGAAAAATAATCAGACCAAGCTAATCAATCTAGAAAATCTAATAAGACAAAGCTAATCGATCTAGGTAAACTAATCAGACCCAAGTAATCGATCTCGGAAAACTAATCAGACAAAGCTAATCGATCTAGGAAAACTAATCAGACCCACCTAGTCAATCTAGGAAAACTTATAAGACACAACTAATCGATCTAGGAAAAATAATCAGACCAAGCTAATCAATCTAGGAAAACTAATCAGACAAAGCTAATCGATCTAGGAAAAGTAGATCAAGGCAAAATAATCAGACCAAGCAAATTGATCAAGGAAATATTATCAGACCCAGCTAATCGA
>NW_007742186.1:0-359 GCF_000696425.1 Galeopterus variegatus
ACTAGGTGGGGCTGTTGAGCCTTGCAAAGTGTTCCCGCAGGGTGTGTAATTATTGTTATTTATTTATTTTTTCCGAGACTCTGCCTCCTTTTGCCGGACCCCTCCCCACTCTGTGTGCTCAGAACACGGCTGAGGCGTGTCTTCTGCAAACCTCATCTTTCAGCTGAGACATCAAAGCTGTGCCCTGCCCCGCCCTGCCCAGAAGGTGTCTAGTCTCTCCAACTGCAGGGTGTGAGCTCTTCGGGGGAGGGTCCCACAGCACACAGTTCCTCTTTGACTCCCCCAGCACGGGTCGCCCGGGGTGCCCTCTGGGAGTGCTCTCCGGCAGCTTCAATGCAGCTCCAGAGCGCTCCGGGCTC
>NW_007742186.1:863-1239 GCF_000696425.1 Galeopterus variegatus
CGGGGGCTCCCCATGCTACCAGCCCCATCAGAGATCCGCGGGGAGAGTGGGATTGTAGGCCCATCCACAGGCCCCGGGGTGCCCCGCGTCGAGGTAAGCAAGTGGCACGTCTCAGTGAGGAGCCGCGCCAAGCAGAGATGGCTGGCCTGCCTACTCTAAGCCGGCCGTCTCTGCCCCCACCTGAGAAAATGGAGGCAGCTCTGTTGCGGGCGCCTAGCCTGGTGTGGTAGGCGGGAGCCAGGTGGGCGGGAAGCAGTCAGGCTTCGCCCCGCAAGTGGGGCTGGACTGGGGGTGACTCACATAGCTCGCAGAGTTGGGCCGGTCCGGCGCCTTCCACTCCATTTCTGTGTCATCTCTGCTGACTTACTTGGCCTTT
>NW_007742186.1:2068-22585 GCF_000696425.1 Galeopterus variegatus
TCGGGCGGGGAGCAGTCGGGCGGGGAGCAGTCGGGCTTTGCCCCGCAAGTGGGGCTGGACTGGGTGTGACTCACAGAGCTCGCAGAGTTGGGCCAGTCCGGCACCTTCCACTCCGTTTCTGTGTCGTCTCTGCTGATTTACTTGGCCTTTGTTGTCTCGGGCTGCTTGCTCGAACCCGCAGCAGGGCTTGGGCGCTCTCAGGAGTCTTCTTTTGTGTCAGCCCTAAAACCTCGAACCTGTTGTTGCTTGTTTGTCATTGTAGGTTCGTTGTTCAAAGATTTATTCGTTTTTTGTTGCTCTTGGAAATGCAAATAGTACTCTGGTATCACAGCACACACTTCTCAGGGTTGCACTGTCTCCTGGCACGGTCGCTCCAGACCCGTCGCCATCTTAAAAGTCAGACTTTCTTCTTTTTTTAAAATTCTCTTTTCCTTTTTTTTAGGTCTGCCTGGGTTATTTTGAAAATACTATCTTCAATATCAGAAATTCTTTTATCTGATTGTTCTAGCCTGCTACTTAAGCTGTTGGTTGTGTTTTTTATTTAGTTGAGTGAATCTTTCAGTTCCATGAGTTCTGCTACATTCTTTTTTTTTTTTTTTTTCCTTTTTGTCTCTTTTTTTGTGACCGGCAACGGATCGCAACCCTCAGTGTCACGCCCGTACCGGACCAGGACCGGCAATGGGATCGCAACCCTCGGTGTTACCCCCGCACCTCGCTCAGCCAGTGAGCAGGATCCGGTCTGTATGTGGGATCCGAACCCTCGGCGGGAGCGCCGCTGCGCTTCCCAAGTGGCGCACTGTAGCAGTGTGCCACCGGGCCGGCCCTGCTACATTCTTTTTAAAAGTATTTATCTCTTTGTAAATTTCTTCCTTTATACCCTGGATTTTTTTTTTCTCCTCATTTCATTATGCTGTCTGAGTCTTCTCGTATCCCAGTGAGTTGCCAGAATTCCTTTTCAGTCATTTCAAGGGATTCCTGCTTTTATAGGGTCTGGTATTTGAGGATTACTGTGTTCTTTTGACTGTGTCATATTTTCTGGGTTTTCATATTTCTGATATGTCTGTGTTGATGTCTGGTCATCTGGTAGAGCTGCTTCTGTTACTCTGGAGTGGGTTTTGAGGACAGAGATGTCCTCTTCTTTTTCCAGTCTCCTCTGATGACTCTTCTTGTGTCAATGCAGATGAATGTCTGGTGGGCTGCCTGCATGATGGCTGTGCTGTTGAGCTGCTTCTGCAGCAGCCATGGCTGTGGCAGTGGTTGTGATGGGCCACCCATGTGGAAGTGATGTTTTTGGTGTGCTCTCTTGCCTGCTTTTGGGTGGGGGGTAATGCCCTTGGGCTCCTTACCTAGGACCGAGGGTGTGCTCTCTTGCCTGCTTCTTGGTGGAGGGGGCTGCAGCCCTTGGCTCCTTGCCTGGGACCTTGGCATGCTCTCTTGCCTGCTTTTGGGTGAAGGGGCTGCCCTTGGCTCCTTTAAACCTCTTTCTTTAAAATAAACAATCCTGGGCCGAGCCCATGGCGCACACGGGAGAGTGTGACGCTGGTAGCGCAGCAACGCTCCAGCCGCGGGTTCGGATCCTATATAGGAATGGTCGGTGTGCTCACTGGCTGAGTGCGGTGTGGGTGATACCACACCAAGGGTTGCGATCCCCTTACTAGTCACACACAAAAAAATAAAAATAAAAAAAAATAAACAATCCTACTCAAACAAAAAATCTTCTTTTCCTCAATATAAAATGTGTGCATGAAATTTGCAGCATTTCTCACCTTACCTGAAACCTCATTTCTACTCCCCAGTAGAATGTCTCCCCTGCAGTCCTCAAGGCTGGCATTCTCCCATGCACCAGGTACTTCAGGTCCTGAAGGAGTGTTATATGTTCTGTGCTCCATTGTGCCATTTCAAGACTTTTTTATAACAACAACAAACACAGCTACTTGAAAGTCGTCATACTTTTCACTTGTCACTCCAATTTACATTAGAAATCTGACCTCCCTACTACTCCCCCTCCATTGATAACCCTAGCACCTGGCTTACAGCCTTTTCTTCTTGTTTCTTCTGTGATCATTCTTGGAAACTTCAGTCCATGTAAGTGACCCATCTGTACTGATTTCTTCAGTCCCAAGGATCTCTCCTTCCACTCCATCTCCACCCACTCAGAAGTCATGCACTCCTACTGTGTAGCTGTACTCCCTCCCAAATCTAGATTCTTGACAGCTATCACTTCCTATCCTTTCAGTTCATTCACTCCAGTATTCCCTTTCAAGCAGTTCTCTAATCTCATTGAAACCTTAGCTTTTCACCCTACTACTTCCATACACAGCAACCTCATCTCACTTGCCTTCTTGCTCAGCTTATATGCAGTGGTCCAGCACTACAACCGTTCCTTCATAAATGTCCTCATCCCCTCTGTGTACCCACCTGAGAAAATGCCAACTCTGTTTATAAACTAACTCTCTAATTATCTATACCTGTACCCTAGCAGCTGAATATTGTTGGAGAAAATCACAGAATCCTGCTGACTACAGTATCTTAAATTGCATTACCACAAATCTGAAACAGGTAATTAGCTCTGCCAAACAACCCTACCACACTTCTCTGGTAAATGGAGGTGATATTTTATACCTTCTTGCTCATCAGTTTATTAAAACCCATTCCCCCGCTCTAATTCTGCCCTGATGACTTCACTTTATATCTTGTCGAGAAAAATGCATGCAATAAGACAAAAATTATTTTTATCTAGCCACCATCGATCTACCAGTGGAACTCCAAATGTGCCCACATGACTCCGTGTTCCTCTCAGCTGTGATGGATAGTGTCCCTGTTTATATTTAAGGTGACTCTTCCATGTGTGCTCTAGAATCAATCTTCCTGAGGACTTTGATCCTACAAATATCCCCTTTCTCTGCATCCTTCCACATCATCAATTTCTCTTCTATTGGATCACTTCTTTGGCCTACAAACCTGCCTTAATATCACCTAATTTAAAACAAAAACCCCCCACCTCTCCCTGGCCTGGCCATTCTCTTCCAACTAGTCTTATTTCTTTGTCTCCCTTCACAGCAAAATTTTCTGAAAGTTTTGTATACACACTGCCTTTTTTATCATCACCTGAATTGACTCCAGTCTGACTTGTCCCCACCACTTTATGGAAACAGTTCTTGCTAGAGTCACAAGAGACCTACCTCTTCAAAGCTAAAGGTCAGTCTAATATCTCACTCAGTCTCTCAGCACATGATATAGTTGACCATACAGACCGTCACTGAAACATTTTTTCTAAGTTTTCCTTTATCTCACTGGTTTCTCTCTCCTGCTCAATGTCCTTCATTGGATGATCCGATTAACAGTCTTTACACTGATGACTATTAAAGGTACTCATATATCTCCCACCCAGACTTCTATCTCTAACTTCTTGATATTTCAAACTTCAGATGCTGGAACAGAACTACTGATTCTCATCCCCAATTCACTACACCCAAAGCTTTTCTCTGTTTCAGTCATAAATCTAGGAGTTACCTTCGACTCTTCTCTTGATTTCATATCCACATTCAACCCATCTTTAAGCCCACTGGCTGTACTTCAGAACTTGTCCTGAATCTGACCTCTCCTTACTAGCTCTGCTGCTACAACTCTCGTCATACACAATCATCTCTCATCAGACCTACCTGGCTGGCTTACTCCGCAGTCTGTCCTCCCTAAATGGCCAGTATGCTCTTACCCTAAAGAGATCATCAGATCAGACATCTTTGCTGCTTTGAATTCTCCAGTGAGTTTCCCTTGCTACCAGAATAAAACGCAAACTTCTTACCATGGCTGAGAAGCTGGTCCTTGCATACGTCTATGATCTCACCTTCCTATTCTTTCATTAATTATGCTCCAGGCACACCGACCCCACCCTTAAGCACACTAAAGCTATCTCAGGGCTTCTATGCTCATTATTTATTCTGCTAGAAAGGTTCTTTCACCAGATATTTCTTCTCGTCATTCAGATTTCAACTCAAATGTTACCGCCTTAGAGAGACTCCCCTAGTTACCCTAGTTAAAGCAGTCCTCACCCCCACGCCAACGCTGTACTGCATTACACTATTTTAGCATCTTATCAGTGCCTGATATTATCTTATTCATGCATTGTTTACATATTATATGTCTTTCTGTATCAGTCTGTTAGCTTCTAAAAGGCACGAATTCTCTTTGTTCACTGTCATATTTTTTAGCTCTTAGGACAGTGCCTGGCACAGCCAGGACGCAATAAATATTAACTACCTGAATG
This sequence comes from Galeopterus variegatus, assembly GCF_000696425.1. Lineage (NCBI taxonomy): Eukaryota > Metazoa > Chordata > Mammalia > Dermoptera > Cynocephalidae > Galeopterus > Galeopterus variegatus. The sequence goes on from NW_007742186.1 coordinate 6,336, forward strand.
GTCAGAACTGTAATACTGCTTTTAAACATAGACTTAGACTGTAGAGTTATTGGATGAAATAATTGCATATCTCTCTGCAACAGCAAATAGTCATGTAAAAATCCTCATGCCACACGTGGAGGGGCCTTGAGAAGTAAATATGTTTAATTAGGATTGGAAAGAACAGTATTACATCAACTATAGTTAACTAAAAATATTTGGCAAATACCCTCCAATGCTTAAAAAGATCATATCCATACATTGTGTGAAATCCTCCCAAATCTTTCAAGGACAATATAGGCAGAATAGTGAAAAAGAGCGCGTGAATCAGAGGAGAAAAAAGTTAAGGAGGCGGAACTCTGGTAAGCTTCACATTGGTTTGCCTCCAGAGGTATTTCCCAAGGAAGTTGACTCTCAGGTGTTTGCGAACAGCTGTTATGGTGTCAATGTGTGTGTACCTATGGGCTGTGTTTTTTCTGATTGAGGGGTTGAGGTGCCAGGTATAGAAGATCAGATAAGGACTTAATGAAAAATTCTATAAAGGGATGTTTACAAACATTATTAAGAAGATTTTCAAACATAAAAGTAGAGAGAATGGTATAATGAACTTCCTTGTTCCTATCACTGAGCTTAATGATTACCGGCACATAGCAAATCTAGTTTCTATTTTCACTCCCACTAGTTTCTATTTTTTAGTTTCTATTATTTTCACTCCCACTGTCCCCTCAGATTTTATTTTGGAGGAAATCTCAGGTATTATACATTTCAATCAAGTACTTGAGTATGTTTCTAAAACATTAGGATTCTCATTTTTAGAAACTATGATACCCTCATTACTCCTAAAAAATAAAATATTAGATAATATATATCCAGTCAACACTTAAATTTCCCCTGTTGTCTCATAGGTATCTTCATGTAGCCAAAGTTTCTGACCATCCACAACAAGAGGTTGAACTTACTATTCATGGGCATTGATTACCCTGTTGTGTGGCACAAGCTCTGTATGTCACTGATATCCTCAGAAATTGAGGGGGACCCATTTACCCGACTCAATTCTTTGAGAATCGCACATCTAGAATGAATCGTTCTAAGTTTCATTGATCATAGCATGTTTTAGTATGAACAAATGAAAAACCCAATACTTTCCTTACACCTCCCTTTCCCCCCATTCCCCAAACAAAATTACATTTTAGTATTAATAGCTTTTGATTGTTGAGATAGTTGTAATTATCGATGTAGAAACCTGAGGAAACATTATGCTGCTGGCTCAGTAACTTCCTGCTCTGAATCTCACTTCCTTCCCAGACAGAATTTTTCAAGGTGAATACAGAAAGTGAACTCGGAAGGGCCAAGGAAAAGGGCTGCTGTAGTAGAAGTAGTAATATGGCAGTTGCAGAAGCAATATTCATTCATTCGATCATTCAATTTATTCATTCCACTAATATTTATTTGGTGCCATTATCACATAAATACCGAATACTTATGTGGTACCATATGTTATATAGGGCTGTTGAGGAGGAATAGTAACAGTGTAGCAATTGTAGAAGCAATAGTTATTCATTTGATCAATTTATTCATTCCACAAATACTGAGTACAAGTTATAGGCATAAGAGAAATGTCAATAAACAAAAGACAAATAGGTCAGCTTTTGTAGGAAAGTAAGACAATACTAAATGAAATAAAGTAAATTATGTGGTTTGTTAGAATGTGATAGATGCTACAGACAAAAAGAACAGTTTGAGGAATGCTGGTGGTGAGGAGGTTTGCAGTTTGAGATAGGATGGTGAAGGTAGGTTTCACTGAGATGACTTTTGTGCAAAGACTTGGACGAGGTGGGGGTATAAGCCACGCAGATGTTTTGGGGAAGAGTATTTCAGAGAAAAGGAGCAGGTAGTGCTAAGGCCTGAGGAATGAGCATGAATATCATGTTAAAGGGATAGTAAGGAGGCACGTTGGGATGGAGTGAACAAGGGGTAGGTAGTAAGAGATGAGGTCAGTGAAGAAGTTAGGGGCCAGGTCGTGTAGGTCTTGTAGTCTGTGGAAGGGAATTTTCAGTAGGAGGAAAACTGGGAACTATTATGGCATTTCAAGAAGAAGAGAGATCGGAGAGGACTTACATTCTGACTGGGTCATCTTGTGATCAGAATAGATTTACAGGGGAGGAGAGGATAGAAAAAGATCAATTAAGAAGTGATTGAAATAATCCAGGTGACAGACAATGATGACCCTGGTTGATGGAAAGTAGATTTTGGATATATTTTGATGAAATAGGAAGTTACAATCTGAGTATTCCCTAGGTATGAGGCACTTTGCCGGTATTATTTCTAATCTTTATAAAAGTGCTTGCAAATTTTCAAAGGTGAGAAAACTGAGGCTGAGAGAGGCAAGGCCAATAGCCTGTGGGCACATAGCCACTAAACGCCTCCGGCTTTTTAGTTCTAACAAGAGAATCCACTCTAGGGAATTTAAGTAGGAAGGGAATCAGAAAGACTATTAGAAACTTGCAGAATTTTTGGAGAAGCTAAGCAGACCTTCTGGGAACAGCTCCCAGACACACACCTCAGCACTGAGCAGGAAGGAAACTGCAGCCATAACAGCCTCTTCTGTGGATGGTGGAAGCAGCCGTGGGCACCCTGACTTCATCCCCAAGTGCCCTTGCTGCCCTGGATCTTGTCTCTTTTCTCAGAAAACTCACTTCCAAACAAGGTCTTGCATGTGTATATCTGATGGGTAGAAATGAATACCCCTGTCGGTGTCCTCATTCAAAATTTCAATGTACTCTGAAAAAAATTGTTTTTCTATATGAGGGAGGGAGAGAGGGAGGATTCACACTTGGGGAATTATCAAAGTGAGGAGAGGGTGTTTGAAAGATTTGGGGTAAACCCAAATGACGAAGTTCACTGCAGTTCACCTCTGGCCGGCCAACATCTACACCCTTGCATATCCTCTTTCCTCCTTCACGTCTTCAACCTGCATAACACAGCACAACTGTCCCTTATGCAGAACGTGCTACCCCTCCTCAAAAGGGGAGGCCCCAGATCCCAATTTATTGCAGTCAGCTTTAAATTCAGGATTTCTGTTTGATGTTCATTCTTCTAATTTAAACACAATCCTATCTTTATCTCCTGTAAACTATGGATAAATTGTAAAATTAATCAACAGAGACTATAGAACAGTTGGAGAATGGAGGAGAATAAAAAGAAACGGTATACATATTTATATACACAGCTCACCGTAAGGAGAAAAACAAGGCCATAGTAGATATTTATCTATTTCATATTCCGGAGTCTAAAATCAAAGGGACGGCAAGCAAAAATTTTGCAAGTGGATCAAAAGGCTTTAAGTGGAAGTTCCCACACCCACTTTTTGATTCCCAGACATGCATTCTAGCTGTTGGATAAATACCATCATATTACTGGTTAAGAGCATATCCTGCATCTGATGGGACAACACTTAATCCCACGAAGTGTTGTCTCTTGGCTGGTACTGAAGATTTCAGAAGGCCATTCCGCCATTCTGTAAGGTAACCTCATACTGCTTCACAGTGAAAGCATTCACTAGTTTTACATTTATCCTGTGAGCACTGGCTTATTGCATTATAACTTTTGCTGTAAAATGAGTTCCTTCATAAAAAGCACCTTTGGGTGGAAGATTATGATCATGATGGTTCAAGTATTTAGTATGTTTGCAAAGGATAGCATGCAGGGAAGACAAATCCATAGCCAGAATAAGTGTGTATACCAGTGAGGGCAAATTTTAGCCTTTCTGTGATGAAGGGGTTCTATGTAATCTACTCTCTAGATGGTAAATTAGTCTCCCTGGGTTCCAGCACCATATTGGAGGCTCTGAGTTGGTTGTTGCAGTCGACAGTAGGTGCCGGCCTACCAGCATGACACCTCAGCCATGGTGGTAGGCAGATCAGCCTCGGTGGGAAGTCTGTTGAACCCAGGTATAACCCTTCATTCCTGCTTCCATAGCCACTGGGTTTGTGAAGTTATTGAGCAAGCACTGGAGTGGGTAGGGAGGCAGTCAGTCTTTCACATCACACTCAGGAATTTCTGGCACCTTCACTTTATTTACTAAGGCTACTCCTGAGTCCAGATTTTGGGACACAAATGAGCAATTAGAACCTCTCAGTTTGTTTGATCACTTACGTATTAGAACCTCGCAGTTTGTTTGATCACTTACGTCTAGAATCTCTGCTAAGCGAATCCCTCCCTGTCAAAACTTTAATCTAGCATGATCTAGCACCCTCAGAGCCCTTCTCATGAATATTATGTGGATAAATAAGCAAAATCTGAATTTTTTGTTTATTTGGTTTGTATGTATTCCCTCCAGGGTTTGACTTTGTAGCTGGCCTCATGGGATAAGTGGATGTGATTGTAGTTTTAGGTCTAGTAGAAATGACATGAGGAAAATTGGCATCTCATTTGAGTTAACTATGACAGAGTCTGTAAGCAAGGTGGGATCAGCTTCACCAAATGGAGAAGAAAGGCCTGCTAGTCACTGGAGAGCTGGCAGCAGCAGGGGGCACCTGGAGCAAGGGATGGAAGGTGACACAGAGAACTTTGCATGCTCTTTCAACGTGTTCTGCCATTTTTGAGAAATTTTTTACTTCATGGCTTTTAGATCCTAAGCGCTCAAAGAATTATTTCTTGGCTATTACATTTAGAAAATCTGCCCATATCCTTAAGTCTGAATATTTCAATTTAATTAGTTTTTAAAGCTCAGTAGAATTGTTAGAGGATAGCTGACAATGGAAGCCCAATAGGCACCAAGCTATTTTCAAATGCTTATGAACAGAGTATTGCAAAACATTTGTTTTTGTTTTTGTTTTGCATTCTTGGGCCTATAAATCTTGGTACTACGCTTACTCAGAGTCTGTAAGCACACATTCCTTACCTGTATGTTCGTTCATTCAGCACATATTCATTGAGTGCCTATTATTTTTCAGGTATTATGCTTCATGCATGACCCATGGTGAGCCACATGCAGAGCTTCTTTTGCCATAGCTTTTACATTCTACCTAGGGATGCTACTGCATGCCAAATAACCTATCTCCTGACTCTAAATTAGGAAGTCCTGTTATTTAGCTGGAGTACAGCAGGGGGCATATGAAGTCCATTTTTCAAAATCATTTGTCATAGCCTAGCATTTTCGATGTAGCAGATTATAATTCTCCTGACTCTAAATTAGGAAGTCCTGTTATTTAGCTGGAGTACAGCAGGGGGCATAAGAAGTCCATTTTTCAAAATCATTTGTCATAGCCTAGCATTTTCGATGTAGCAGATTATAATTGTGTCTTTGAAGAAAACTAGAATCTGGTTTTGCATTTATGCTCATTGCTTATCTGACTTTAGGTACCCCTAGTATCAAATCTGGGGAAAAAATGAAACTGCAGGTACATTTATCATTCAGAGTAAATATTTTTCTGTAATAGTTGCTAGGGGGGCTTGCTAGGTAAAGGAATTCTACTCCGATTCCTTTAAAAATAAGGACTGTTAAATGGGTTTAATATTAATTTAATTTAATATTTTCCATATGTCTGAATTTTCACTTAGGCGTTTGCTTAAGTTGAACCGCAGACACATTTTTACTGTAGTTGAGAGGCTGGGTGTGGAAGCATTTTTCTCATTAGCTAGTCTTGTTCCTATCTCAGCAACAATAGCCCTTCCTACGTTCACGCCTTTGAGAGTGAATAAGAGTGGTGAAGATAGTTAAAAGTGAGAATATTTATCAAGAAAATTTACTGCATTCGATTGAAAGACAAAAAACTGTTATTATAACAGTAGATAATGAGGCATTTCTTAAAATTTAGCAACAATTACTGATAAAAACTCCATGTAAAATAGGGGTAGAATAAAATTATTTAGAGATAATAGTTGTGATATCAAACTACAAAACATTGCAGCCATTTTAAAATCAGGAACAGGACAGGATTGTCTGCTATTATCATTATTTAGTATTGCTGGAAGTCTTAAATAATGCAGTAGAACACTGTGTAAAATATTGGAGAAAAACAAAATAAATTCTCTTTTTTGCAGAAAATATTAATATATATTCAGAACTTCGTGACAAATAGCCTACTAGAATGAAGAGAAAAATCTGGCAAGGTGGGCTAAATCTGAAAAACAAAAAAAGTCAACAGTTTTTCTCTTAATGAACATATTCAGTTAGGAATAAAAAAATAAATTCCATTCTTGATACAAACAAAAACTACAAAGTACTTAGGAATGAATGCAATGAAATGGGTAAAAGATATACATGAGAAAAATATAAAACTGTGTTAAGGGACATAAGGCCAGAGTGAATAAATGTTGTGTTAAGGGACAGAAGGCCAGAGTGAATAAATGGAGATGCAGACCATGTTTCTGCAACTTAAGATTTAATTTACGATGCCAATCTTTATTGATGATCCATATTCATAAACAAATGTAATCAAATTTAATTGAAATAAAAATAATTATTTTGGGTGGCTGTGTTAAGGGACATAAGGCCAGAGTGAATAAATGGAGATGCAGACCATGTTTCTGCAACTTAAGATTTAATTTACGATGCCAATCTTTATTGATAATCCATATTCATAAACAAATGTAATCAAATTTAATTGAAATAAAAATAATTATTTTGGGTGGGTGGAGGAAAATAGGCAAAGAGCTGTTAAAGTTGATATGAAAGAATAAATGTCTGGGAAGAGTTAAGAGCGGTGGCTCACTTCACCAGGTAGTGAAACGTAAAACAAGGCTGCAGGATATAGACAGCAGGGAATTGGTGCTGGAATAGATCAGCGGGAGAAGAGTAATGTCCAGGAGCAGAGCTAATGAGTATGGAAACGTGATGAATGACAAAGATGATGTTTCAATTCAGTGGGAAAAGGATGTTTTAAAAAATAAGTTGGACTAGCATTCATGGGTATCCATGAAGACAAAAATAAAGCTAGGCATCTACCTCACATCTCATTCAAAAATAAATCCCCGATGGATTAAAGATATAAATATAAAAATAATGTATTAGAAAAAAAGATTATATTAATAAAAGTTTGGGGTTTCAGTATTTCCCCTCATTCCTGCCCCCAGATCTTCACATAAAACTATGTCAACAGTGGGTACTCCACAACCAGCCAAAGTACTTTTCTTTACAAACTCTTTAGATCTGTAAGGCCCTGGGCCCAATCACAGACAGGCAGAATGATGGCTCCGAAAAATCAGGGACTTGAGAGAGTCGGACATAGATCAGAGTCTCAGTTAGGCTCCATATCGCTGTGGGACTTTGGGCAAGCATCTAGTTTCTTTAAACTTCAGTGTTCTCTTCAGTGAAATGGGTATAGTAATAACTTGGAGGTTTTGCAGGAATTAAATTCACTGCTATCTGGTAAAAGCACCTAGCTCAGTTCCTGACGCATGTTAGGTATTCGATAAAGGCTCATTTCTTTCATCATTTCCAATTGCTGAGGATTTGAAAAAGAATTACATTTTGGATGTTTGTGAATCATCATTATAGCAACATCTGCTCTCTGTGATTAGGAAGAAAACCAGTATAGAGATGCCTATTTCAATTCTTTTGGTTCAAGTTTCTTTCTGAAATCTGAGAACTATCAACACTGGCAAATTAAATTGATGATTCTGCCTCTTACAGAAGAAAATCAATAAACATTAGCTCCTCCGAGGCAGGCGAATTACAGGAACCACAAGTTCCACAGTGTTTCGTAATCTTAGGACAATCACCGTCCAAGTTACTTCACAGTTCCTTGAGGAATCCTTTCTCTCCAGGATGCCGTTGACTACGCCTGAGGTTGGCTGTGTCTCCTTCTCCTAGTTTTGTCGCTTTGCTCATATGATTTGTTTGCACTTTGGCCTGTTGTGAACTTGGCCATCTCCTGGTCTGATGGATTTCCCAGCCACCAGAGCCAGCCAATCTCCACAGACGGTCCTGGGAGGCCTCCTGAAAACTGTTGGACCTCAGCTCCAGCAATAACATGCTGGGCTAAAGCTTTATTTCTTTGAAACTTTTTCCTCCTTTCTGGTTCAACCTCCTCTGCTCATCATAGAGAAGTATCTCTGAGTATCCTCAGGGAGCGATCGCTCGAATTATCAGCTTTGGGATTCCGAGTTTGCCCTGGGTCACAGGGGAGTCCTTGGACCTACTCCTGCCGCGGAGGAGTGCCTGTGCCTCAGCCCTTACAGGTGTCTTTTCCTTCTCCCTGTAGGTAAGTTTGTACCTGTTAATATGAGACTGTGTCGTTTGTCCATGACTTAATGCAAGATTATTTAGGTGTAAGAAATAGATATCCCAACCTCTATCCCACCTCCAGTTTAAGCAAAGACAGATTTATTACAAAATGTAAAGGAAAAATCTCTCAGACATCCAAGGACAATACACAAAGTCTACACATCCCGTAGATGCACCTGCAGTGTTGGGAACTAGAGAGCCCTCTCCGATGATCTCTCTTGTCTCTGACTCTTCTCTTTTTGGTGGCTTCTGGAGCTTATAATGAACCATGACTCAACGTTTCAGTTCGATCACCCACTTTTATCTTGTGATTTATTGTTTCTGTGGCATTTCAAATATTGGAAGAGTTCTGACTAGTGCTTGCCAGCCAATAAATGGACAGATTTGGGTCAGGTGTCAACCTCTAGTTCAGTCAGTTTTGGCCAGAGGGCAGGGTCAGCTCAAAAGCACTGGCTGGGGGCCAGAACAGATTCTTTGAGAAGGGTCAGGTCAGGTCAGGTACTTTGCAACTAGCGAAGTCCCATCCCTCGATTTTCACATTTAGACAAAGGCTGACAGTTTACAGAGCACTCTCACATACACTGTTTTATTTGCTTTCTTGCCGATTCATTTGTTCATTCAACATTTATCAGGCATGCCCTATGCCATGTACTGGAACAGTTATCACCATACTAGCCCCACGTTCAAATATGAGTACGTTGTCATCAAGGCAATTTTGTCAGGAGTAGAGGTGCAGGATAAGCAGGGAATGTGATGTCAGTGCAGTGACAGAGAAAGTTAGGCTACAGGCTGTACAGACAGAGAAGGAAATACTAGCCCCACGTTCAAATATGAGTACGTTGTCATCAAGGCAATTTTGTCAGGAGTAGAGGTGCAGGATAAGCAGGGACTGTGATGTCAGTGCAGTGACAGAGAAAGTTAGGCTACAGGCTGTACAGACAGAGAAGGAAATGACCTGGGTTTGGGAGTGAAGGGAACGAGTCAGGCAGCTTGTTTTGTGGCTTGATCATCTTTGCACATCACAGAAATCAGGAGGTTGGTAAGGCAGGTAAAAGCATCACCTGATTTGATAGCTGAGATAACTCAGGTTCAGAGGGGTTGGGTGGTTTGCCTGGCACTGCCCAGCACTGGAACCAGGACTGGAATCTAGATCCCCTGACTCCTGGTCCAGTGCTCGCTCCTTTCACTTGAGGTACAACTCCCTACCTGCCCCAGTTCTGCTCTTGTGATGTGTTGGTAGGAATCATCACATTAGTGCAGTATTTGGAGACTTGGCTTGGTCACTACCTGCTGTGGTCACATTCTATGTAGGTCCTAAAGCTTCTAAGAGTAGGGTGTTGGGAAAGGATGGGAAAGGGGAGGGGGAAGTGGAGGAGTTAGGGAATGTGTCATCACTGCGTGATGGGAGGGGGAGGTGGGGCCTCAGAATTCTGTCTCCTGTAACAAGGGACATCTGATTCACAGAAAGCAGGGGTGTGGAGGTATAGGAGAAATCAGACAGACCCTCACTCTGTCTCTAACATGCCTCTGAGGTGGAACGTGCAGTACTGGAAATCCTGCCCAGAGCAGCCCCAGCTATGCAGACCCCACTGGATGGCTGTGTCAGGTTGGTGACGGGGCTATCCCTGGGTAGTGACATGAATTTGGCCTAAAGAAGGTCTTGGGGGGAAGCCAGAGTGAGTGGAGTTTTCACCATCCTTTCCCTTCATCCTTCTACTTCCCTCGTAATTGGCTTCCCTCTTGATGCATAGCCCTCCTTTCTGTTGTCACGTAAGAGGTGAGGACGATGTCATGTGCACAGTGGTCACAGAGAATCACATGCAGGTCTTCAGTGCGCATTCATGCCACTTCCTGTTACTAGGAAAAATGCAGTTTTCCTGAGACTCAACTCACCACGTTTCTTGCTCTTGCCTTTTTTATTTTGAAGCATGATTCTATCTGGACCTATTTCTGTTGTGATAGAAATATGATGAAAATACAGAACACACCTCTTTATTATAAGAAAATCAACACCTTGGACATGATCATGACAGCTGATGCTGGGCTTCCAGTCTAGGGGGCAGGGGGCTCGCACACAGGACTGGTGTGACCTGAAGAGGACATGCCCCTCTAGGGGACAACCACTTGTCAGTGCCCACCTCTGACTGCCACGGAGGCCTGGAGTCACTAGCTCTTTCCATTTTTTAAGAGAAGCTGGAAATCTGAATTGGAGAAATTCAGCACAAAATTAGCGTGACATTTCCTAAAAAGATAAGATGGAACAAACAAAACAGGATTTGGCTTGAAGACAAGTCAGTTTGTAACTTCTGAGCAATGTGTTCTCTAAAAAAATCTCTCCCAGGCACTTCACTTCTGAGTACTCTTCCTCAAAACCCACAACCCGAGTCTACTCATGACACAACATCAGACAAACCCAAATTGAGGGACATTCTACAAAATGTCTGACCCTTCAAAATTGTGAAGTTCATGATAAGTGAGGAAAGACTGCAATACCATCACAGTTCAGAGGGGGCTAAGGAGACATGATAACTAAATGCATGTGGAATCCTGGATGGGATCCTGGAACATTAGTGGAAAAATTGGTGAAATCTGAAAAATGTCTGGGGCTTAGCTAATGCTACTGTGTCAGTGTTAGTTCTTTAGTTTTGACATATGTAGCATGGTAATGAAAGATATGAAAATTAGTGGGGAACTGGGTGAAGGGTACATGGGAACTCTCTGTACTATATTTGCAACTTTTCTGTGAATCTAAAATTATTCCAAAATTAAAAGGAGAAGAAAAAGTCTTTCCAAGCCTGAGATAGCCTTTGGTTGTTATGGTTGAAGATGAAACCGCGTTTCCAGTGCCAAAACAAATCCTGTCTCATTGGTGTCTTTCTTCCAAGAAGAAAAAGTCTTTCCAAGCCTGAGATAGCCTTTGGTTGTTATGGTTCTGAAGATGAAACCGCGTTTCCAGTGCCAAAACAAATCCTGTCTCATTGGTGTCTTTCTTCCAACTTGTTAAGCATCCACAGCACAGTGTTGAGCTCTATGGTCATTTTCTTTTGTATAAAATGGTACAAAGACTCCTAAAATTGGCCTGTGGGTTAGCCCAGATGCATGCAGGTGGTCATGCAACTTTACTGTATCAAGTGGCATCTCCCTTCCTATTAGTGAAGGACGGTCTATTGAATGGCCTCACACAGTGCTGTCCTCCCACTCTGACAGTCTGACTCTACAGTGGCTGGAGTGAATTTGAAATGCACAGGCGGAGTTTAGGTGCAGTCAGAGGACTGACATTTTGCTTATATAAGAATATGGTGGTTTGACCTGTTCGCCAGACTGTGTGGCTAGATCATTTTCAAGTGGCTTCAGGCCTTGTGTGGCAGGATCTAAGGACACTCCCCTCCTTTCTAAGAAAACATTCCCAGTGTCAGGAAAACTGGTGAGGAAGAAAGGGCTGAAATGAGGTGTCAGAGGAAAGGAAGGGCCCAGAATAGGAGTGAGAAACCTTTACATATCTTTTCATCTCGCCGGAGGAGTTAAGTTTCTTCAAATCTGTTGTCCCTCCAGCTCCACAGGAATGATTTCACTCTGCAGAATTCCCAGGCTATTATTCCTTCTTGCAGAGCTGAGCCTCTCCTTTCAGGACCCAATCAAGCGACCACAAATCAAAGATAGCTTGGACTCGTTCCACTAATAGCACGGAAAGCCATTAGCTGAAGTCTCTTGAAAGGGGAAGCAGCAGCTCAGATATCTCTGGCCTCACAAGGAAAGCTTCTGTAATGTCAGATTATGGTCACCAAATGGCTCAGGGGGCTGAGCCGTCACGTTTCTTGTAACAAGAGCTTGTTTATTGCACCATTGAACCAACACATTTCACCCTGCTCAGTTGCACAAGATAAGACGAAGAGCCTTTCAAGATGAATTAAGTCTAAAAGGAAAAGCAACACATGTGTTCCCAGCTAAGGCCTGGTTTTTAGCTTTGCTTGTGTCAGGAGGGAGTGAGACGGCTTCCTCCACAGGTGGTCTGAGGGGCTTTGCAAGACCCTCCTTGCCCCAGTCCCTAAGGCTTGAACTGTGAGTTTCTGTCACAGAAACTCTCCAAGAGAGTCTCTGTCAAACTGTTAAGAACCTGCACCGTTGACCATTTTTAACTTAACAGGGGCCCCTCTTTCTTCAGGGAACTACTTCTCCCTGGTCCCCTTCCTTGTGCCTCTGAGAGGCTGCCAATCCCAGAACTCTGTATCATTGGCTGTGGGGTGGCATGTGCCATCCCTCTGGCTACAGTGATTGGTTCGGGGATGGTCACATAACAGAATCTGGGCCAATCAGAGACCTTTCCTAGGAATGTTCTAAGAGGAGCTGGTGGTGAAGGCCTCTTCTCCCAGGGAGGCCAGAGGCATGGGAGTCTAGGGCTTCCAGAGGCTGTGTTTTCAGTCACACAGTGAAAAGCCATCTGTGCTGGAGAGAGTGAGAGAAGAGAGACAGAGAAAGAGGGGTCCTCCTGGCACCGAGCCCCAATTCTAGGTACTGAAAGCCCACATATGTGTGTGGATGCTCCAGGATGCCTCCCATAAAACCCCATTAAAAAAAATTTTTTTATTTTACTTCTCAATATACATTGTAGTTGATTTTCATGCCCCTTTATCCGTTCCTCTCCATCCCCTCCCCTCCGCCCACATCATATCTGTTCACTTGACTTATAAATAAACCCCCTTTTAATTAAGCTTGTTTCACTCACAAGAAAGAATATTCTGACTAACGCACTCATCAATGTGCCTGTTTTCTACGGCTTTCCATAAACACCATCCCTGAATGCGTAAGAGAAGTCCTGCCTGCTGGCCTGGCTTTGCTGGGTTTAGAGTCCCTGACTGCATCCATATTTGAGTTCAGAGGTGTCAGGGACCTCAGCTTGTCAGAAAAAGAAAGGAGGTAAGGAAGGAGAGTGAAATGAAAACATCGTGGCCCAGTAGAAGTGAAACCAGAGAGCAGAAGTGTGAACTGTTCTTTCTGGGTTTATTATAGGTCTTGCTTGTTTGGCTTTCCAAAAAGGTTGTTTTGAAGAAAGAACTCTGCAGCTAAAAAAGTTTTACATTCCTTGGCTTGGAAGATCTTTACCTGCCTCTTCTGATGGACTAATAATAGTTTTGGCTTTCCAAAAAGGTTGTTTTGAAGAAAGAACTCTGCAGCTAAACAAGTTTTACATTCCTTGGCTTGGAAGATCTTTACCTGCCTCTTCTGATGGACTAATAATAGTCCACTTTCTTGGTCTCCTGGCCTTGGAATGTGCAACATTAGAGGCCTCAGAGTTTATTGTGTTCATGGGAGGAACTCGCTCAGGCCAAGAGTGTGGGGAAGGGAGGAGGTGGGTCACATGGGCTGAAAATGGCATTAAGCTTACACCATGGACTCACAGTGGCCTCAAATCCTTGTCCCCCACCTCTGCAGGCCCCTGCTGAGATAAGCTCGGGGATAAGCCAGCCGTGTTGGAGCTTCTGCCCCAGCTGGCCTCCGGGTCCTCCCTCTTCCTCTTTGATGCTCCATCGCAGCCAGAAGGGTGTGGGTGGGTGTGCAGGTGGTCTGTGAGTTGCTAGTCCTGTGGGAAGGCGGCTGTTTGCCAGGCACAGGTGCTCTGAGGCCCGAGGGGTCTGGAGAGCCTGCTGTGAGTATGGCAGGATGTCAGGTCAGAGGGGGCGGGGAAGAGACAGAGGAGAAGCACGTGGGGATGGAGAATAATAAACTCCTTCATGGCTCTCCAGGCTCCTGGAGTCAGATTTTCAATTATATATAATCCCAGGATTTGTTCAAAGCTCAACAACAGCCCTTAGTGCCCTACAGCTGGGCAGAGCATCCCACGTGACTTTTTAGATCTTACAAGTGTGACAACCTCCCTATTCACAGCCTTTCACAGTGCTGGGGGAGGGGTTTCAAAAGGCATTTATGAAACTGAAAGTTACAACCACATTTACTTACTGGGTTTTTGTGCAGGTATGTCAATAAGGAATTCTGCACCTGCAGTAAAGAACTTCTGATTTATTCAGCAAATATTTATTGAGCACCCAGTGTGTGCCTGTATTCCAGGCCTGCACTAGGCATCTGGGTGGAACGGGAGGCATAAATAAATGAGTCATTGCTCCTCAGTGACAATCCAGTCGGGGAGGCCAACACAAGCGTCAGATAATATGCTAGAATACAGGCACTGCTCAAATGCTGGAGAATGGACATCAGAGCTATGAGGAAGGTCTTGAGAGGCTGCACTGGAGCTGGTTCTTGCAAGAGCAGTAGGAGAACTGGGCAGGAGGACTGAATTCTGAGTTCTGGCGAGAAAGCTCAGGATACAAATGAGAATCCAAAAGTCCAGCACGTAGGAGCTGGCAGAAAGGAAGAATACTTCCAAAGCAAAGGGTCTGTTGGGAGGGCTGTGTGTGAGGGGTGGATCTGTGCAGAGCCCAAGGATCAGGGGTGGAGTCTGAAGCTGCCTCACGGCCAGAAAGCCAGAGGGTGGGCCTTTTTTTGGTAAAACTTGCTGCTGCTGATGGCCCAGAAGGCAGTTCCCTGATAAAGTTTGGGCAGCCCAAAAGCTGGGAGAGGGTGTAGTGGTCCTTGGGCAGTGGGAGGCCCTTTCCCCTACTATGAAACTGCAGCTCCCATCTGCTTCAGCACCCCACAGTCAGCTGGGGTCTGTGCCCCAAACGCTCTGATTTGAAAAGCAATACTTTTCAGGCAACATGAAGAAATCCTGGAAAACGTACCATTCAAAGAAAACATCGTTCAAGGATTTTAATGTAGGTGGAGGGAAGGCAGGGTGGAGTTCAAAATCGTGTTTGGGTACACAGTGTCCTTTCAAAGCTGCAAACATAGTTTGCTGTGCTTTGGGAATGCCTTGGGTTGTTGGGGAAGATAAAATGATATCACTCAAATTTGAGGACAAGTATCTATTTTCTTCTTGCTTGCTTTAGAAGTGAAAATAAAGTGTGCATGCATGCATGTGTGTGTGTGTGTGTGTGTGTGTGTGTGTGTGTGTGTTGTGTGTGTGGTGCTTGCTGGGGATATCACATGTGTGTGTGTGTGTGTGTGTGTGTGTGTGTGTTGTGTGTGTGGTGCTTGCTGGGGATATCAGATGACACCATGTCTGAAAAAAAGTCTCTTGTTACATGTGTTACTGAGTCAGTTGCCTTGGAACGAAATTTTTAAAATCTTTCAACATCAATGTTTTGCAGCCTCCCAGCAAGGATTTTACCAGAGTAACAGGAAGACATCTTTCTTAATTCAGTTCTAGCATGCTTTTTTCCCTTCCATACTGTCTTCGTGGGAAGGAAGAAATTTGTTTAAGACAGGAAGATTCAGGACATAGCGTTAGGACTCCCTGTTCTCCCCTAAAACTCACTTCTAATTATTCCTTTTCCAAACTATTAAAGGCTTTGAGGAATTCTTAGAAACCAAATGTTTCCAAGAAAAAAACACGTGTCCATTGAAAGTCCCCATAGGCTCAGGGCCATTGGGACTTAGTCGTGGTGTAGGATCTTGTTTGGCTGTTGAATGTGTTGGGGGGATGCTGGTGGGGGTGCCCAGGATGCTGAGCCCAGGCCAAGGTATGCAGCTTCTGCAAAGAATGCTGGGTACTCGGCCCCACTGCCCCTAATGCTGGAGATGAGGCTGGCCCTGGGAGCCCCAGAGCATGGTGGGAGGCCGTGGCACTACAGAACCTGAGCTGAGAGGCATGAGTTCACGAGGACGTGAACTTAGTGTGTTTCAGTGAAACCCCAGTTCAGTCCTCAGTGTCTGAAATGGAGAGAGTTCCTCTCATCCTAGTCTTTCCTTTTAATTTCCTAAGTAAGATGTCACTTCTCTCTTGGCCTCGTCTTCCTTGTCTAATGAAGGGATTGAGCTAGATGATCTCTAATGTTTTTCTCATGGAAGATGCTAACCTCCTGTGCGGGGTGGACTCCAGAATTTGTGGGGTCCAGTGCAAAAATCAGGGAGAAAATGCTATTAAATGTACTGAGATAGGAGGGTTTGGGTTTCAGGACACACCTCTGGGTTTCGAGCCACTCCCCAA
>NW_007742187.1:0-14327 GCF_000696425.1 Galeopterus variegatus
GGAAACGCTCAGCGTGGCCAGCATGGGGCAGAGGAGAAGGTGGACAGAAGTGCCTGAGGGCTTCCACCTGCTGATGTCCATTTTTATGTAAAGTCACATCTTAGATACATACATGTTAAAATGGTGAATTTAAGTGGCAAAGCAGTAAGCTTTTAAACTTTTAAAAATTGGGGATTATTTCCTAGGATGATTTTATCAATAAAAAATCTCCAGACAAAAATGCCCTATACTCCCATTTGCCCAAACTCCTGTTTCTAGACACAGGTGTGCACTCATCCAGACTCCTCTCCACACATGCATAGATGGGCTCAGCTCCAGCAGGGCGTGCAGTGTCTCCTTGGACATGGGGAGAGGAGCTCAGTTCTCTTCTATGATGATACCCCCCTACCCTGCTTTAATTACAAGAAGACGGTCCTGTGGCCTATATGCCTCACTGTGCCACCCACAGGACATGAGGTCATAGGGATCCAAGAAGGGCCCTGCTGGAGGGGCCAGAGCTCCGTGCTGCCCGCAACTGGGCTACTGTCAGAAAGTTTTGCCAGAACTCTCTGGGCTTTGGTCTTGTCGTCTGTGCAATGCAAATGATGTTAGTAATTGTATCTGCCTTCAAGGGCTGTCAGAGGATTGAGATAACGCAGCTCAAGCATCGGGAAGGGCCTGCCACGCACTGCACATATTCCCAGCCACCAGTCCGCTGCTCTTCCACAGGATTCCAGAACCATTTCTCATTCTGTGCCTAATAAGCATGTCACTCTTATGTTCTTATATACACCTCCTCACAAGGGGCCCAACCTTTAAAAAAGAACAATAGAAGCTCCTTGAAGGTAAGTGGGGATTAAGGTATTTTTAACACATAAAGTTTATGTAATGTCTATACATAATTAATTACAAAATTAATTACAATATTACTAGCCATTGAGTACTTTGTGTGTGTTTTTTTACTTCCTTGTATTTTAATAACTCTATTCATAAATGAGTAACTTACAATGAGTTATATTTTGTGCACACTAAGATGTTTACCCAACTGTTTCCCACATGTCAGAGGGATGCAGCCCAGGCTTTCCCGGACCGGACCGTGCATATTCCTTACCAGTTGCATGCAGTGCTTGCTGTGTTGTCATCTCCTACATCATCTTTTGAAGCCAAGTTTATCTGCACAATCAACCTAAAGAAATGTGAGCCCTGATGGACAGATAGTGGGACAAATCCCATGAACCTATCTTGCAATTAAGTCCATAGCTCCTTCCCATTACTATTATCATAGACATGCAGAGACAACAGCCGCTGTAAGAGCGACCTGGTGAGTCTCAACTCGTCAGCACAGAATTCACGTTCTGCAGACACATCACCTGCCTGCTCCCTGCCATTTGTTCTCATAAATAAAGATCTTTGGGGTTTCCCTGGTTTCTAAACTCATTAACATTTCACAAAATTTGTGTTTAAATATCACAACATTAAAAATCTATAATTAAGAGGTTGTTATAAAATTACACAATGAACAATTAAAGTCTTAAATTTTAATTCTTAAATATTGTAAAATTTGTGTTACAAATTAACAACAGTATCCATAAGGCAAAGATCAATTTATAGTGTAAATAGATCCTCGCTTTTTTCTTTATTAGTACTAATTTAAGAAGATTTATAACTTAATAGAAGCAAGGCCAAACTATAGCAATGGTCTTTCTGCCAAAATGACTAAGCAGAAATGTCCATTCTGCCTGTGGGCATCCTACTATTTGGGTGTTTATATTAAAATAGTGCCTCCTGGGGAAGGCAGAAGAGGCAGGCCCTTGAAAAGTCATTTGCTTCCTTCTTCTGTCAACCAGAGTTAATCCAACAGAAAACAAACAAGACAAAAAAACAAAAAAAACCCCACCAAAGCAGCCAACCTCAGTAATTCTCATACAAAACAAAAATGAAGAAACATCCTTAAGAGAGTGTGTAAAGCACAGCTAGGCCTGAGAGGCCACAGATCTTCAAGGAAGGTAAATTCACTTGATCCCATGGAGACTCTGCGAATGGATTGCCAACTCAACTGCTAGCAGTGGCCAGGGCCAAAGGATGTACCCGGGTGGTCTCTGAGGGCAGGAGAAGCAGGGGAAAGCTTCTCTGAGCAGCGTTCTGACGGATCTGCCTTTTTACATACACGGGTACTTCAAAAAGTTTATGTAAAAATAGAATTAAAAGATAATGTGAGTCTTTCCATGCACTCTCTGAAGACCACTCATATCGGTAAAGCTCCACCAACCCATTCTCTCTGATCTTGGGGTGCAAATGAGGGTGGCTGTGTACAGCCACAGTCATCGTACCAGACCTCATTGTGGTATGTTTACCTTTTGTTGATAAGTTTGTCTGCGAAAATTCCTATCCTATAGTTTCACGTAATTCTGTTTAAATTTCATGTGTATAATAAAACCTGGTTTAAAATGTAGACATTGTAAGAAAATTTGTATGACGATTTAAAGAAAAAAATTAAATGACAAACAATTTATACTACCACATACTTAAAATGTATATGGTTGAAAATACTGAAAGTGAGAGTGGGCTTCATGACGGAGCACCCTCGCTATGTGTGCCTGAGGTCCTGCCCACTGTCTGCGAGCAGGTGGAGGTAACGCCAACAGTGGACGTGAGCCACTGGGAGATGAAGGTTGGGTGGTTCTTCTCGCTGCATGATGATGGCAGTAGTGGTCGAGCATAAGTTGAGTAGCTGAGCAAATCTGACACATGTGTAAGGAAACTCCACCTAAGATCGGGGCCGGTGGTCTACGTGGCATGAGGACCCACATCATGCTGTTCTTGCCGAAGCTTGTGGAAGACGCAGGTCAGGCTCTGTCTCTGTCCCTTTCAAACTTCCCGATCTGGAATAAATCCTCCACCTCTGTAGGCATCTCTCTTTGAGTATAAATCCCAAGTCCAAGTAGATGATTTCTATGACCCTTGCCAGCTCTAAGTTACAGAAGTCTATGATTAAAATGTTTCTTTAAATAGTGAGTACTATTTTGCACATAATAGGATTTGATTAAAACATTGGAAAGTTATACACACATTTTAAGCAAAATAAAGTACCACATCATCTCCTGAGAAGTCTTTTTTACTTATTTGCTTCTGATCCATCTTTTGAGAAACAGAATAAGGAATATTTTTTAAAAGGTATGACCTAAATCCGGCCATAACAAACTTAAACAGCAATTCATAATCACAACATCCAGTCCTTTCCTGGACTGCAGACATAAGGTAAAACAGGTTGCAGGCACGAGTCCATTACATAAAAGCAAATGTCAGAGGAGAAGCTCTGATATTTGGCTGTGGCTCCCACTTTCACTGAGGCATTTCCTAAATCTGCCTTTGATGAGCTCTCCCAGCTATCAACTCTGTCGGTTCCCTCCGGAGCCGCACAGACTGTGCTGCGTGGAAATGTCATCTGCCAGAGCTGCAATTACTGGCACTCCCGCAATCACGGGCACAATGCAGAATGGGTCGGATTCAGGTGAGAGCGGGAACCCGCAATCAAGCCTGGGAAGGGAGAACAAAGCCGTTCTCTCTCACTTGCCGTCAACACAGCCATCAGGCCTTAATTACAAGGCAAGTGTGGGGCTGGCTGCTGAAAGGCATGTTATTACATAGCTCAGCTCCAAATCAGCTCTGCATTGATGAGCCGCCACCAGAGGAGGCCAGCTCAGCCCCTCCAGAAGGAGTGGGCACCAAGTGAGGGGGCATGTGGAGAGGGGAGCACACTCCAGAGAATTAAGAAATAATTGTAGAAGAAAGGAACTGACCAGATACCTAAAGTCTAGCTAAAAATACATTTCCGAAGTCGTATGTGCTCATAGGGTGCATTCATCCCTGAATTCAACACAGAGGCACATACTTCAGCTGGAACCGGTTCATCCAGTGATATTTACAGTTTATCTCACTCATTAGGGTCTTGAAACAGTTCTTCTTTTCAGGCAATATCCTCCAGAGATTCCCCAAACCCTAATATACTGAGTACATACACTCTTTGTTGTGTGTCCATATTCTTTATAAACAAGAGCATTCTATAAAAGTCCCCAAATGATCCCCCCCCTCTCTCTATAGATTTGTATAGACTTGTATTTATATTAAATATCATATATATGCTTATGTCTACATTAAATATTAAATGTTTTATTCTTTATAAACAAGAGCATTCTATAAAAGTCCCCAAATGATCCCCCCCCTCTCTCTATATATAGATTTGTATAGACTTGTATTTATATTAAATATCATATATATGCTTATGTCTACATTAAATATTAAATGTTCAGTTTGAAATATCCTTTAGAGACTGATACAATAACACAATTGCAAATCCTAACCATCTTTGAATAAAGCTCATACATTAAAAATAAATGTATTATTTACTGGTAAAAATTACACACACACACACACACACACACACACACTTTTTTTCCTATATCGAAACATCTGTATTTATGTATGAACTAAACACAAAGATGTATATTCCTTATTATTACTGAAATATCAACAGACCCACAACAGACCATGGATTTGAAACTGTTTTCTTGAGAGTTCTAACAAAAGGTTTGCTATTTGGTGGTGGGATACACCTGGACGTGGGATTCAGGAGTATGTGTTCTGTCCAGCTGGTGGGATCCACACTGCCAGTCCTGCCAGTCTGACCGCCCATGTAGGCGAGAACTACGTACCAGCAGGCACAGGCATACGCTCATGCAGACAGGAGTCACACGCATGCGTTTGCAGTGCTTAATGCCAAATTATGTCATTTAACGGACTTTTACATCTCCTAATCTACTTAACATGGCCGAGAAAATAGATCCCGGTCCATGTGCCTGGACTACCTATTAGCGTCAGACAGACGGTGTAATGAAAACCAGGCGCAGATCTGACAGGAAATCCAATGATTTCTGTAGTCCCACCCTGCCCCCATCTGCACCAGGCTTGCATTTTCCTGGGATCTGTCTCTGCAGATGCTCATGTGTTGTGAACCTATTGCTTATTTATGGGGAATGGTAGGAGTTTAAGAAAACCAGAGAGAAGAGGCTGTCATCTTGCTGACAAGCCAGCCAGACGCAGGTGGGTCAGAGTTTCGAGTGATGTGAGATTTGAAGCCCATCTCCAAGGCAGCATTAAAAGACAAAAGCTGTCCTGCCATGTATGGACATCTGATCTCCCGAGGATACTTCGTTACTGCAGACCTAGGAGGCAGGGTGTCTTCTCTGATTATCTGACACATGCCTAAAGTGAACATGTTTACTATCTGAGACTACAATAAGAGAAAACTAATTTAAGCTGTTGCCACCTTCCTGCCCACCGTGGTGCAGAACACCAGCCTATTAGCCAGTTTCTCCAAATCCACCCCTTCCTGCTCCAGTGCATTCTTCACCCAGCAGCAAGAATGAACTTTCTGAAAATTAAATTGGATTATGCTATTTCCCAATTTAAGATCCTTCAATAGCTTCCTGCTCCACTGGGGTCTTCCAAAACCTGAGCTCCTTACTGCGCCTGCAGGGTGGCATGAGAACGTGCCCTGTCTCACTGCTCATGACTCACATGCTGCTCACTGCCCCACACTGGAGCAAGTCTCAAAGTGGGGCTCCAGCATCGCTGGGGATGCCTATACCCTTTCAAGGGGGTTTCAAGGTCTTCCTTCGTTCAACTACATAATCTGTGAGGCTTAATAATCTTCACATGTTTCAGCCAAAGCATCTTATGCAGCATGTTGAGGGCAGGGACAGACAAGGTTTCAGTTGCTACTTTAAAATAGGCATTAAAGAGATTTGCTAAACATGAAACAATGACTCTCTTTTGATAATAATCTGTGTTTGTTATAAAAAAATAAAGCTAGTTTTCATAAATATATCTCATTTATATTAACATATATTCGGTTTTTAATTTATTTTAATAAATACATAAGCAAATAAATAATGCTGTAAAATGTCTCAGTTTTAATTTTTAGCATGATAAATAGAACGTCATAAGCAAAAGCTCTATGAAGGTCTCATAATAAGATTACAAAGGGTTTTAGAACTAGATCCCTGGGGCTGGCCCGGTGGTGCACTGGATAGTGCGCCGCTTGGGAAGCGTGGCGGCGCTCCCGCCCGAGGGGTCAGATCCCACATACAGACCGGTTCCCGCTCACTGGCTGAGCGAGGCGCGGGAGCAACACCGAGGGTTGCGATCCCGTTGCCGGTCCCCGGTCCGGTACGGGGGCAACACTGAGGGTTGCGATCCGTTGCCGGACACGGAAAAAGACAAAAAAAAAAAAAAGAACTAGATCCCTGGGGCTGGCCCGGTGGTGCACTGGATAGTGCGCCGCTTGGGAAGCGTGGCGGCGCTCCCGCCCGAGGGGTCAGATCCCACATACAGACCGGTTCCCGCTCACTGGCTGAGCGAGGCGCGGGAGCAACACCGAGGGTTGCGATCCCGTTGCCGGTCCCCGGTCCGGTACGGGGGCAACACTGAGGGTTGCGATCCGTTGCCGGACACGGAAAAAGACAAAAAGACAAAAAAAAAAAAAAGAACTAGATCCCTGGAGAACTGATGTTCTCAGGCATTGACTTTGCATTTCCTTGCATGTAGGCACATACTAAGCCCTTTTTTAAAAAAATTTTTTTTTGGCCTTAGGGCCTTTGCATATGCTGTTTCACCTGACAGGAACCCACTCCATGCCTAAATGTCACTCCTCCCCATTGTAAGAGTTCATGCCTCATCGTCTGTATCAGCCTTGCAAGTTTTTTCTCTTTTATTCAGCACGCTGATTTTTCATTTTTTTTCTTATTTGATTATTTGTTTCCTCTTCTGTTATGGGAAGAAAGTTCACTGAAGTCTGGTACTTGTCTGCCTTGTACCCCATGGTATCTCCACAGTGCCAGCACTTGGAAGGCACTCTGTCAATACTTGATCAGTGAATGATTCGATGAGTGAATGAGATAAAGAGTTGTTATATCTCAGAACAGATTATTACAATAGATGTTCTGAAGTATCTTTGAACATATTTGGGTATACAGCAGAATCATGTTTTTCTAAGATGTTTTAAGTGAGGCCTTACTTAGAGACTAGAGGGTAGACACGGTTGTGTGTTGTGCAGTGGGAGAATTTTGCAACCCAACCCTGGGGGTTGGCGGATATTCCCTCCAGTAGTACGGGATGGAGAGGGGATGGGATTCAGGAAGCACAGATTCTTGTCCACCCGAGGGTACCTCCTAGGGGTGGACTGTGAAGAGCCAGGTCACAGGAAAGGATAACACCAGCTGGTCAGATCTGAGTTTGTCAAGTAAATACCATCTGCTTTTTGTTAGGATTAGAGACCTTGGGAAAATGTCAGAATCATATCTTTTATGAAGAATATGTGACGGCATTCTGCGATATGTTTTTTAATCTAACTAAACAAATGTAGTGCCAACCCAAAGCTACCCACACTTACTGCTCGTGGGTAGCAGTGGTTCCTAGAGGAAGAGACCTCGGGGAAAGGGAAGGTGCTGATCATGTGAGCCTGGGGCTGGGGGTGGGGAGGGAGGTTGGGTCAGTACCCCGCAAGTGGGGGGAGCATGAGAAAACAGGCGTTAAAGCCAGCTATCTCTTAGTGAACAGCAGAAAAGCCAAGCCCTCTAATTATGTAGATACAAAGTGCAAAGCCTCTTCTGGGAATCTATTCATTACTTTCCAACTCAGATTTCCCCAAAATTCCATTTCCCATTTCTCATCGTTTTGAGTATGAGATGACATGGGGGAAGATCAGCACAGGTTTCATAACATCAGTTATTCACTGTCATCAAAGACAACAAAGCATTGCTGCACACCTCCAGCACAGACTGTGAATTCCTTTCCAAAATATGTATTGAAGTCCTACTGTGCACCAGACTCAAGCACCTACAGGTGAGATGACAGACAACAGACAGAGTAAGAGCCAATTAGTCCCCTTTGTGGGTGATAGAAACCAGACTCTTTCTAGAAACCCCTTTGTGGTAGGACACACTCTGCTCTGGGAGTAGAAGGCTCATCTTTAGTTTTAGCTCTGGTAAGTACTTTGCCGTAACTTTCCCATAGATTTTAAATTTCTAAAATAGAAGAGCTGACCTGAATTATCTTCTATGCTACTCTAAATATATTTCAGAGAAAATTAATTCAATGCAGATACACTTGCAGTGTGGTTTAGCAGAACACAACCTAGAATCCAACCCCCACTCTAGACTTTCTGTAGCAATCGTAAGGAACAGTTTGCAGGAAAATGACTCAAAATCCCAGTTAAGGCCTTTGCTTCCTTTTTTTTTTTTTTTTTCATCCTTTTATTCAGCGTTACAGGTTAATTTAATTAGATAGATGGATGGATGGATGGATGGATGGATAGATAGATAGATAGATAGATAATATAGATGGATGGATGGATGGATAGATAGATAGATAGATAGATAGATAGATAGATAGATAGATAATATTATATATATATATGTAATACGGCTTCTTGCTAGCTTCCCTATCTGGAAAAATCTCATTATGAAAACATGCAGCAGACAATCTTAAACCTCCTCTTGCACATAGCATGGAGAGTGTCTGCTGGGACTGGCAGTGGGTGGAGATCGTCCTATACTTAATTTCCATTTGGCAGGCTGGCTCTGTTTCCAGGCTTTCTTCTCAAATGTCTGACTGTTCATCTCTATTCTGTCTTAGCCGAGTTTGACTTGATCCTAGCAGAGCACAGAGCCTCGTCCAGGACTCTCCATGGCTCCTCATTGTGAAAGAGGAGATACCCTTTGTGGGTGGATGATGTTTGCTACAGCCCAGGGGGAGAGCAGAGTAAGGGGATTTGCCTACAGAGTGGCCCCTCTGTAAGGGGAGGTGAGTGCAGTCGGCTTGGAAATCTACAAGGCAAGCCTTCAAGACCTATTAACGCTCATGGGTTTGGGAATCCTGCCTTTTAAAGTCAGAACTGCCAGTTCCACACACCCTGAATCTTCAGATATTAAGTAAGTGTCTGAATTAGAAAAATCATTTTGTCTCTCTGGACTTTGAAGATGAAGGCAACACCTTTGCCAAAAGAATTTGCTAATTAAGAATCATGAAATGCTTGAGTGTTTGAAAGCACAGTTGAGGAACGTGCCCTGATGTCAGAATGCTGCCCTGCTCCTGCTGGCTTTTTAACTCTACTAAATGAGGCAAGTATGTCGGGTTTGTTCTCCATATTCCCATCTGTGAAGCTTTGGATCATGTTATCAATCCAGCTTGGGTTTGGAACGTTATCCATGAAATCTATAATTTAATCTTTGGTATGATACCTATATCTGGCAAATTCTAAGAAAAGGCAAAAGATTAAGAATTAAAAATAACTCATCAGCTGTCTGCTGTCTCATCACATAATTCTGTGATTTTATTAGATTTGGAAAGCTAAGCAGAGTTACATAGATCAATACATGGATCAGGAAATGATGGATCCCGGGTTAAGTGGAAGTTATTTTAGATATCTAAGGTGAACACGCTCCCTCTTAATTATGTTTGAACTAGTGAAATTTCTCAGAATATGAAGCAGTCCAAGAATGTATTTTATACTTAAGATTTAAAATACTTGGATGTCATCTACAAATAAAATTATTTTTAATGAAAATTAATATGTTGAACGTTTTCCACAATGATCTGTGAGATTATTCACCCTAATGATTGTCATTTAATAGTTATTATTCATGTTATCTCTTCCTTTAGAACACGGTAGAAAATTTTTGGTGCCAAGCGTTTTTCCATCTCACTGGAAATGGCATTTATAGCTCTGTTCCTTCTGCACACAGGGCTGGTGAGAAAGAAGAGCAATCCTGCTGGAACTTTGCTGTTGTTTGGAAGCATTGGGCTGTGCCTGCAGTGACCACCCTCAAGAGGTTAGAGGGGTGATCCCTTCTGCCACCCTCATCAAGAGACAGAGGGAGCAGTAGTGGCATGTCCATCCCTTGAGGAGCTGACACTCAATTAGCTGCTGGAGAAGTTTCCTTGCTGCCTGGAGGAGATCTTCCAAACTCATCAGATCCTTTCATTAATTCTGCACCAACAATTCTAAGAACCAAGCTGATTGTTTAAAAATGGGATAAATGTGACCATAACATGTGATGTTATTATTGTCACCATACTAATAGGCAATGCTACAGTATTGATGATGGAAGGGATCCTGGAAATCCTCAACCGCAGTGAATGGTCTCTAGACCTAACAATCTAACAGAATTACTTACTGCACACTGTACAAGAGAGTGGTCCTGGGTTTGCAATGGCATGCGGTCTTATCTCAGAATAAGCCTCCTGCTGATGACAATTAGAAAAGCTAGACTCTATTTGAAGGCATTGGAAAACAGTCTGATTTGCACAGCCAAGATTCCAGGTAGACAGAAATCCAGAGAGATAAGCCCTGTACTTAGCACCACTACCCTGCTTGAGGCATTTATTGATACCAAAGTGACATGTGGTGATCTGAGCATCTGAACAGAGGTTGGCAAATCTGCATGACTAAGGACATAAGATTAGGTTTCAGGGCCTACTGGGAAGGAATCCTTGGTAAACACCACAGTCCTGCAGTTGGAGCCCCAAAGGGCTGCATCCTAAACTGGAAAAAGCTCAATTCCCACAGGTAATAAACTGCAGCTTTGAATCATATCCATTCCTGATTAGGTTGAGGTGTTCTATCTCTACGCTAAGTGTCTTAAAGAAGCGAAAGTAAATCTTACCTGAAGAAAAATAACACAATACGGAGCCTCAGAGTATAGCTACAACATTTTATTTTTAATATATTTAATTCCAGCAAAACAGAACAAAGCATGCAACAAGATAGATTGACCAAAACCCAGAGAAAAATATCAGCTGATGGAAACTGATAAATTGGGATCTTCTGACAGAAACTTAAATTAATTATGATGAAAATGCTTAAGGAAATTAACAAGTTGTTAAATTTGAGGAGATAAATAAAAATCATCTTAAAATCAAATCTAAAGTTTAAAATGAAAAAGCATAATGATTGAAATTAGAAACTCAATTGATGTGTGAATAACAGAATATGCCTGGCAAAAGAGAGAATTAGGAAACTGGAAAATGAGCCAGAAGAAAACATTAAGCTTAATATAGAGAAAGATGTTAGAAATTACATAAAAGAGTATAAGATATATATGAGGCACAGTGAAAAACTCTATCATATATGAAATAGGAATCCCAGAATGAAAAGAAAGAGGAGTCAAAGAAAAAAGAGGAGCTATGAAAAGGTAAAAGTTAAGAATTTTCCAATGTGATGAAAGACATCAACCCATAAATTAAATAAACACTGTGAATTCCAAATGGGATAAATATAAAGAAGACCATACCTGGGCATATCACAGTAAAGCTGCTGGAAACCAAATGTCAAGAATATCTTTTAAAATTCCAGCAACAAATGATAGCTAATTTCTCAGCAAAAATGATGGAATTTCAAATACAATGGAGTTGGGAAATCAAAAAAATTCTCAACACTCAAGAAAATAACAACACATCATACAAAACCTATGTGATACTGCAAAAGTAATACTAAGAGTAAAGTTCATTGCAATAAATGCCTACATCAAGAGAATAGAGAAACTTCAAATAAACAACATAATATTAAACCTCAAAGAACTAGACAAACCACAACAATCTAATCCTAAAGTTAGCAGATGGGAAGAAATAATTAAAATAAGAGCAGAACTAAATGAAATAGAGACCAAAAATACAATGTAAAAATCAAGGAAATAAAAAGGTGTTTTTTTGAGAAGATAAGCAAAGTAGACATGCCACTAGCCAGACTAATTAAAAAAAAAAAAAAAGAAGAGAGAGGACCCAAATAACAAAAATCAGATGTGAAAAATGAAACATCAGAACTCATAACACAGAAATACAATGAATCATTAGAGATTACTATGAACAACTATACACAAATATCAAAACCTGGAGGAAATGGACAAATTTCTGGACACATAAAAACTACCAATACTGAAACAAGAAGACACAGGAAAATTGAACAGACCAATAACAAGCAATAAGATTGAAGCAGTAATCAGCAGTCTCCCAACAAAGAAAAGCCCAGGACTGGATGGCTTCCCTGCTGAATTTCTGAACCTTTAAAGAGGAAATAACACCAATTCGTTCTGAACTATTCCAAAAACTTGTAACAGAGGCCATTTTCCCAATCTCATTCTATGAGGCCAATATCACCCTGATGCCAAAACCAGACAAAGATAAAACAAAAATAGAAAACTACAGGCCAATATCCTTCATTAACTTACATGCAAAAATCCTCAACAAAATAATAGCAAACAGAATACAGCAACCCATCAAGAAGATTATACACTGTGATAAACTGGGATTCATCCCAGGGATGCAAAGATAGTTCAACATATGCAAATCAATAAATATGATATACCACATCAACAAAATCAAGAACAAAAACATATGATCATCTCCATAGGTGCAGAAGAAGCATTTGACAAAATTCAACATTACTTCATGGTTAAGACTCTCAACAAATTAGGTAAAGAAAGAAGGTATCTCAACACAGTAAAAGCTATATATGACACACCCACAGTAAAATCTATATATGACATACCAATATCATCCTGAATGAGGAAAAAACTGAAAGCTTTCCCTTTAGAACAGGAACAAGACAAAGATGCCCACTTATACTACTCCTATTTAACATAGTATTAGAAGTGCTAACCAGAGTAATTAGACAAGAGAAAGAAATTGTAGTCGATTGAATGATGTCCCCTCAAAACTCACTGAAGCTTTAATTGTGTCACCCAAATTTTATGTATTAGAAATGTAGCTCCCATTGTGACTGTTAAGAGGGAGGGAAATTCTGTTATAATTGAAAGGTGGGGCCTTGAAGAGGCAATTAGATTATAGGACCATGCCATATTGGATGGATTAAAACTGGTGGTCATGGGCATGGTTCTGAGGGCTTTAAAAGAAGAGAGAGGAGAATCTCTCTGTCTGCTCTCTCTGCTTCCCCCATCTTGCAATGTGAGATCCCTGGGTCACTGTCACCACCACCAAGACCCTCATCAGATGTGTTCCCTGGACTTTGGACTTCCTAGCCTACAAAAATGTAAGAAATACATTTCATTTTCTTATAAATCACCCAGTTCTGTATATTTTGTTATAAGCAACAGGGATGGACTAATACAGAAATAAAGGGCATCCAAATAGGAAAAGACAAAATCAAATTGTCCCTCTTTGCAGATGAAATGATTCCATACCTTGAAAACCTGAATCTGCCAAAAAACTCTTAGAGCTGAAAAACCAATTCAGTAATATTGCAAGATATAAAACCAATATACAAAAGTCAGTAGAATTTTTATACTCTACAAACTGTAAGAAAAAGAAATCAAGAAAGCAAGCCCATTTGCAATAGTCACCAAAAAATAAAATACCTAGGAATAAATCTAACCAAGGAGGTGAAAGATCGCTACAATGAGAATTATAAATCACTTCCGAAAGAAATTAAAGAGTACACCAAATGATGGAAAGACATTCCTTGTTCATGGATTGGAAGAATCAATGCAGTGAAAATGTCCTTACTACTCAAAGATATCTACAGATTCAATGCCATCCCCATCAAAATACCAATGACATTCTTCACAGAAATTAAAAAATAAAAAAGATCATAACATCCCTATCAAGCAACAAAAGACCCTGAATAGCCAAAGCAATCCTGAGCAAAAAAACAAAACAAAACAAACAAACAAAAAAAAGTAAAGCCAGAGTGGTTACACTTTCTGACTTCAAATTATATTACAAATCAATCATAACCAAAACGGTATTGTACTGGCATAAAAACAGATGCATGGACCAATGGAACAGAATAGAGAACCCAGAAATCAACCCATTTATTTACAACCAACAGACTATTAACAAGGGCACCAAGAACACACAATGGGGAAAGGAGAATCTCTTCAATAAATGGTGCTGGGAAAACTGGATATCCATATGTGGAAGAATCAAACTTCATCTGTACCTCTCACCATATACCAAAATCATCTCAAATTGGATTAAAGATTTAAATATCATACCTGAAACTTTAAAACTCCTAGAAGAAAACATAGGGGAAACACTTCAGTATGTATGACTTGGCAATAAGTTTATGAATAGGACCCCAAAAGCACAGACAACCAAAGAAAAAATAAACAAATGGGATAATATCAAACTAAAAAGCTTCTGCA
The DNA here is from genome assembly GCF_000696425.1 of Galeopterus variegatus. Lineage (NCBI taxonomy): Eukaryota > Metazoa > Chordata > Mammalia > Dermoptera > Cynocephalidae > Galeopterus > Galeopterus variegatus. The sequence continues at coordinate 14,199 of NW_007742187.1, forward strand.
CAGCAATGGAAATAATCAACAGACTGAAAACACAAACTACATCATGGGAGAAAATATCTGCAAACTGCACATCTGACAAGGGATTAATATCCAGAATATACAAAGAGCTCAAACAACTTTATAACAATA
>NW_007742187.1:14977-17616 GCF_000696425.1 Galeopterus variegatus
TGCACATCTGACAAGGGATTAATATCCAGAATATACAAAGAGCTCAAACAACTTTATAACAATAAAAAAATGGACAAAGGAGCTGAATAAATATTTCTCAAAAGAGGACATAAAAATGGCCACCAGGTACATGAAAAAATGCTCAACATCACTAATCATAAGGATAATGCAAATCAAAACCACTTTGAGATATTACCTCACCCCAGTCAGACAGGCCATTATAAAAAAGACAGAGAATAACAAATGCTGGTGAGAATGTGGAGAAAGGGGAGCTGTTCTGCACTGTTGGTGGGACTGTAAGTCAGTACAGTCATTATGGAGAACAGTATGGAGGTTCCTCAAACAACTACAAACAGAACTCCATATGATCCAACAATCCCACTCCTGGGGATATATCCAGAGGATTGGAAATCATCAGGTCAAAGGGATACCTGCACTCCCATGTTTATTGCAGCTCTATTTACAATAGCCAGGTGATGGAACCAACCTAAATGTCATTGATGGATGATTGGATAAAGAAAATGTGGTATATATGCACAATGGAATACTACTCAGTCATAAAAAATAAAGAAATTCTACCATTTGTGACAACATGGATAAGCCTGGAGAAAATTACCCTAAGTGAAACAACCCAGGTGCAGAAAGAGAAATACCACCTTCTCACTCATAAGTGGGAGCTGAATCCAGAAATAAACAAATAAACAAAGAAGAGAGACAGAGAGAGAAAGAAAGAAACAATCACAGTAATACATTGAACTCCTAGAAGGAGAGAAAAGAACTGTGGTTACCAGAGGTGGAAAAGGGGAGGGGAGGGGAAGGAGGGGTTAACAAGAGATTGGTTAACAGACACAGAGAGTGGTTACGTATCGTGATGATGGATAAGCTAACCGTCCTGATCTGACCATCACACATTGCACACAACTATTGAAAGTCAACTTTGTACCCTCCATGTACGTATAATAACAAAATAAAAATTAAAAATAGAGTAATTGCCAATTTAAGAAAAAAATTCTTCAAAAATGAATAAAGATAGGACATTTTCAGAGAGATGAAAAATGGATTTGTTATAAGTAGATCCACATTAAGGAAACAGTAAAAGATTCTTTAGTCGGAAAGAAAATGATCTGATCGCAACTCAGAGACGTATGAAGAGCAACCAAGACCGTGACTACGTGGATCAATGGAAGTGATTATTGACTGTGTAAAGTAACAGTAATAATGTCTTGTAGGATTTTCTTAATATAAGAAAACAATTGTATTTAATACATATTTATATGACATATTATACATATTACCTCCCCTACAATTGCACTTAAATGGGGGAGTGCATTTGAAGTTAAAGCATTGCTGAGGTCATTGTGTTTATGGGAAACAGTAAAACTACACTTGATATCAAATTTTAATAGGTCAGAAATATAGACTGTAGTCTCAGAGTAACCAACAGACTAGGAAAAGAATGTGTACCTAACAATTAACAGAGGGGGAAAATAAAAAATATATATAAGATACTAAATCCAAATAAATTTAAGGAGAAAGTCGTAGAAGAGGTGAAAAAAAAAAAACAGAAAACAATTGAAATTGGAGGATGTGACCTATCAATAATTGTGCTGAGATGGGAAAGCAGTAAGTAGTACCATTGACAAAGATTATCAGACTGGATTTAAAAACCAAGTAAATGCTGACTTCAAGAGTCACACCTGATGTATAAAGACACAAAAATGTTCAAAGTAAAAGAATGCAAAAGCATATAGGATGGAAACACTAACTGAATCGATCACTGTTGAATTTTTAGAATATTGATGCCTTGGCCTAACATAGGCTGTCCTGATTTTCTAGATCCTGGTTAGGGCGCAGGTACCTATATTATTAACACAACTGTCTACAGTGACTCTGATGGACAATTTCATTCAGAAAAAGTGATCTGGTCTAAATTGTTCATTCTACTGATGAGAAACCTGAGGCCTGAAAAGAAAAAGACTTGCCACAGTCCTCTCCATCATTATTTATTCCACATCTTAGGGACATCTATTATAATGACGATTAAGGTATGTTTTCTTAAATCCTTATTTCTAAAAGTTATGTATATCTATAGAAATATCTACAAAACAAGACAGAAAAGGAAAAAGCCTTACAAAAAGGACCAGATAAAAAGCCACAGATCAGAGAAGTGAAAGATCAGTTACAGAAAGAGGGATGTTTAGTCTTCACAGAAGCAGAGGCTTTTTAGCTGAATTATTTTAAACAACGGGTTAGGTTTCCGGAAGGTGGAGAGGTATAAGAACATGACGATGAGATCTCTACCAACAACGTCCTAATAACGAAGCGCAGCACAGGGCTGCTTCCTCATGAAATGCTCTCCCTTCGGTTTTGGAAACGAATACTCTTTTCTGAGATGAGACACTTTGAAATGCCAGTTTCTACAGTTAACAAGAATATTCAGAGAGACTGTGCCACAGAAAGTTGATGGGGCAGAGAACGCACATCAGGGCCTGCTCTTCCCGACCGCACGGCTGCACCACGTTTTGTGGCCTCCCTTGCAAGACGGCGCAGTCGTAGAGTAGGTGTGGGCAGTGGACATGCCCAGGACAGCTCACGAATATCTCATCACACGATTCTCATCACACTGTCCAGCCCCCGAG
>NW_007742187.1:17898-20333 GCF_000696425.1 Galeopterus variegatus
GCCCAGGACAGCTCACGAATATCTCATCACACGATTCTCATCACACTGTCCAGCCCCCGAGTCAATGGAGGACAGAGTGACTGTGACGGGCAGAACTCTTCCCACGCAGTGAATCATCTGGCGGTGTCACGTGGCTGTGTGTTCAGCAGTCACACTCTTCTGTTTTGAGGGTGGCCCTACTCACGTCTCGGTCCTGTTCCCTCATCTCCACCTCGACCCCTCGCCCCCCTCCCTCTGAAGTGCAGTTCCCTCGTTCCTCCCAGGACGCTCCAGCAGAACGAGTCATGCAAATGCCAAGTCCTCACTCAGATGCGTGAGGAGGGGGAGGACACGGGCGCACTTTCCACTTGCAAATTACCCATCAGAGAGGCAGGCAGCACAGAGGCCATTTGGGAGGAACTTCTAAAAATAAAATGAAGCTCAGAGTGGCTCCAATTTTTCATCCACAGTTTCAACCTGCAGTGCTCGGATTTCACCGAGGAAACACACTGAGATGCTTTTCCTGCCTCCGTGTAGGCCTCTTTTTAGGTGATGACCTTACATTTGTGTGGAGTTTATGGTTTGCAGAGTGCTTTTCTGTTAATACGTCATGTGATATCCAGAGTGGTGCTGTGAGAGAGCCAAGGCAGGTCTCATCACCAATTTATATACACGGCAGAGACTGTTCAAGAAGTTTCCTGAAGTTTCCTAATAGGATGGAATTTCCGTAATAAATTAGCTTAATGGTAAAAACAACACAGATTTATTTTCTTATAGCACTAGAGGGCAAAATTTCCGATCAAGATGTGGGCAGGGCCGTATCCCTGGTGAAGGCTGCAGGGGAGGCTCCATTTATGTGCCTTTTTCAGACTCCAGAGGCCACCAACACGGCTTGGCTCCTGCACTCTCCTTACCTCACTCTGACCTCTGTTTCCATGACAACACTCCTTATCTGCCTCTGTCTTACAAGGACCCTTGTGACTGCCTAGGGACCACCCAGTAATCCAGGACAGTAATCTTCTCATCCCAGCTTCCTTAAGTTAGTCACATCTGCAAAGCCACTTTGTCATGGAAAGTGTCTTATTCACTGGTTCCAGGAATTCAGACACCCTGGATGTCCAAGCCACACCCACCACAACCATACATAGTAAGTCATGATGGAAAGTCTGAGCCTTCTAGCGTTGAATCTTTCCAGTCTACAGTGACTCCTCTTCTGAAGCCAAGTCCCTCAAATACCAGCAAAGACTGAGAAAAGTGAGGTGGTCCTCAGTGCATGTCTGGCCAAGTTCTGGTGGTCAGCAAAAGAGAGCTTTGCTGCTCTGGAGCCGTGTTGGAAACAGCCCCTCAATCACTGTAAACACAGGTGTCCGTGTGCAAGGTGTAGTTCACACTCCTGACTGTGCCAGGCAGGTTAGAGCCCTACACATGCAGGATCCACTCAGAATAAATGAGGTTTTGAGGAAGTGAACAAAGCACATTCATATTTAATCAGTGATACAGGTTGTGCTCTATGCATGAGTACCCTAACCCATTATGAGTGACCTCAAGTTAAGTGTTTTACACAATACCTGATATATTGTCATGCCAACCATTGACAAGGAAAAAGTAAATCATAATTATGAAACACTTAACTTTAAAACAGACAAGAAAGGGGTGGGGGTGAATTACACGGTTTTATCAGGCCCATGTTGACAATGGTGTCCACAATTACTGAAGAGTGTTTTTCAGGATCAAGTCATCAGTAAGTCAGGTGCTCCAGGACGGGCTTAGATTAAATCTGCACTCCTCACCGTTCAGGCCATTTCTCCAACTCAAAAATGAACTAGCTTATTGTTTAACAAAATTCTATTTTTGTCATTCATGATTAGGCTTTTAAAAAAACTTTTAAGCATTGTTAAGTTCAACCTTTTTAATAGAATTATAAGGTAAAGTCCTCACTCTGTAGTTTACCACTAATAATAAATTAACTTTTATGCTTTAAAAACACAAAACTCTCCTGAGCAATTCTTCCAAGCCTTGTTATATTTAAGGGCACTTAATCATTACCACAGCAGCAAGACATACAGTTTTTTATTGCAAGTTAATAGGCAAAAGTAAACATTCTTATAAGTAAAGCACAGAAAACAGTCATCACATAGCATACTTTTTTTCTTGTTCTTAAATTGTCTTTTATTCACTTTTTATGTACAGATTTAACAATTCTTAAAGCCCTCCTACCCACTTTGATTCAAGTAAGACACAGGTTAGCAATGCTCTCTAGATTCAGTTATTTCTGTTTTTCTTAATAAAAGGGGAGAGGACTGTGAGTGACATATGTGGTAGTGCATGTGATACATTCCAGGGAGAGTCCGAATGGAAGGAGACTCATTTCTAGGTTTGTAGACTATTTGCTTTAATCATTACCCATTTTTAAAAGATCTTTCTCATCTTTCATGGGGGTCTGAAGAATTAACATC
>NW_007742187.1:21914-23637 GCF_000696425.1 Galeopterus variegatus
AAACACATAACCCAATTAAAAAATGAGCAAAGGACCTGAAGAGACATTTCTCAAAAGAAGACGTACAAATCGTGAACAGGCAGATGAAAAAATGCTCAACATCACTAATCATCAGGGGAATGTAAATTAAAACCACAAAGAGATACCATCTGACTCTAGCTAGAATGGTTATTATCAACAAGGCAGAAGATAACAAATGCTGATGCGGATGTGGAGAAAGGGGAACTCTCCTACACTGCTGGTGGGAGTGTAAATTGGTACAACCATTGTGGAAAACAGTATGGAGGTTCCTCGGAGAACTGAAAATAGATCTACCCTACAACCCAGCTATCCCACTACTGGGTATATATTCAAAGGAAATGAAATCAATATATCAAAAAGACACCTGCACTCCCATGTTTATTGCAACACTGTTCACAGTAGCCAAGAGATGGAATCAGCCTAAATGTCCATTGACAGATGAATGAATAAAAAGTCTATGGTACAATGTACACAATGAAATACTATTCACCTATAAAACAAACAAACAAACACCCCCTAATATCTTACAATTTGGAGTAACTTGGATGAAACTGGAAACCATTATGTTAAGGGAAGTAAGTCAGACACAGAAAGACAAACAGCAGATGCTATCACTCATATGTAGAGACTAAGAAAAAAAAAANATCATTACCCATTTTTAAAAGATCTTTCTCATCTTTCATGGGGGTCTGAAGAATTAACATCATCAAAATGTCCATATTTTCCAAAGCAATCTACACATTCAACACAATCTCTATCAAAATACCAATGATGATCTTCATAGAAATAGAAAAAATGGTCTTGAAATTTGTACAGAACCACAAAAGACACAGAATAGCTAAAGCAATCTTGAACAAAAACAATAAAGTTGGAGGCATCACATTCTCTGACTTTAAAATATACTATAAAGTTACAGTAACCAAAGCAGCATGGTACTGGCATAAAAACAGACAAATTGACCAATGGAAAAGAATAGAGAATCCAGAAATAAACCCACACACTTATAACCAACTGTTTTTGACAAAGGTGCTAAAAATATACAGTGGGGAGAGGACAGCCTCTTCAACAAATGGTGCTGGGAAAACTGGATATCCATATGCAGAATATTGAAACTAGACTTCCGCTTCTCACCATACACAAAAACCAACTCGAAATAGATCAAAGACCTAAATTTAAGGCCCAAAACTATGAAAATATTAGAAGGCAACATANTTCAACAAATGGTGCTGGGAAAACTGGATATCCATATGCAGAATATTGAAACTAGACCTACGCTTCTCACCATACACAAAAACCAACTTGAAATAGATCAAAGACCTAAATTTAAGGCCCAAAACTATGAAAATATTAGAAGGCAACATAAGGGAAATGCTACACAAAGTGGAAGTGGGCAACACTTTTTTGAGGAAGACCACAAAGGTATAGACAACTAAAGCAAAAATACACAAATGGGACTACATCAAATTAAAAAGTTTCCACACAGCAAGGAACAATATCCACAAAGTAAAGAGACAACATACAGAATGGGAGAAGGTGTCTGCAAACTACAAATCAGACAAGGGGCTAATATCCAGAATATATAGAGAACTCAAACAACTCAACAGAAAAAACAAAACAAACAAACAAACAAAAAAAACAAACAAACACATAACCCAATTAAAAAATGAGCAAAGGACCTGAAGAGACATTTCTCAAAAGAAGA
>NW_007742187.1:24914-27410 GCF_000696425.1 Galeopterus variegatus
AAAAAAAAAAGTGGTTCTCCTAGAAGCAGAGAGTAGATTAAAAGTGTCGACTCCTCTGTTCCCACTTAATGTTTTACGTCGTGGCAGTATCAAAGTCCATACAATTTTCCAAATATACTAAGAGGTTTTATATCTTTATGTCTGTGAACGTCTGTTTCCACTATATACCTGTTATTTTCTTGCTGTTTATACCTATTGAAGTCTTAGTTATCCTTCAAAATACAGCTCACGTGGAAGTTCTTTTGATAAAATTTTCATGATATTGGAAAGGAAACATTGGTGTTATTTTGTCCATACCGCAGGCAACACTTTCACACGGTACTGAATCTGTTTATGTCTGTCTCCCCATCAGGTCTGTGAGCGACCAGAAGGCAAGACTATGTCCTATGGGTCTTTCTATCCTCACTACCTAATATGATATCTGGAATATTGTAGGGTCGCCAAAATCAGACTGAAACACGGCAATGAGAAGAGTGGAAAATTGCGTAGTCTATCCCATAGTACAGACAAATCCAGATAACTTATATCCCATACTGCCTCTCTGAAATCCATCTTCTGTAAAGCCACCAAAGTGAGTATGCAGCTGACCCTCATTATCTGTAGGTTCCTATCTGTAAGTTTGTTTAAGGTCTATCATACTGTAGACAAGTGTTCTTTTTTGCAGTCTATTTAGAGACACATTTTGCCCATTTTGGCCCTTTAAAAAAAAATGCCCCAAGCATAGTACTGAAGCTCTATCTAGTGTTTCTAAGTATAAAAAGGCTGTGATGTGCTTTTTGAAGAAAACTCATGTGTTAGATAAGCTTCATTTAGGCATAAGTTTTAGTGCTGCTGGCTGTGAGTTCAGTGTTAACACATCAACAACGTATAGTCATGTGACAGTTAAAGACAGGGATACATTCTGAGAGATGTGTCTTTAGGGGATTTTGTCATTGTGCAAACGTCACAGAGTGTACATACACAAAGCTAGATGATACAGCTAGCTACTACACACCTAGGCTACAAGGTGGAGCCTATTGCTCTGACTGTGATTGTACACGTGGTTTGTCATTGACTGAAACGTCATTATGCGGCACATGACTATATTAAACAAGATGTCTCTAAACAGAAACATACATAAAACAAGGTTATGTATTGATCAGTTGATAAAAAATGTTGTGACCAGAGGCTCACAGGAACCTAACCTTGTATTTCTCCTAGGAACCATGATTCAGAATTTGGTAATTGAGTGTGCAAAGCCACTTTATAAAACACAAATACATGAATAACAAAAATCAACTCTTATATGTATTCTTATACATCTAAATTTTATACATATGTAAAACACAAAAATAATGAGATACTTTCCTGCTTAAAATCCACCCCATTGATTAGAAGTGGTGTTTATGTTCCTTTTTCATGATCATTATCTTTTGTCAAGGAGCAAAACATCATGAAATAAAGTAAATTGGCAGTCTGAGACCAGGCCTGTGTTATACTTTGTTTAGTTTGTGTAGTATAATATGCAGTTCAGTTCCATGTCTTGACATTTATTGTACCATTAACTGATTAAATGTACTGTATCTTCTGTAAGCCAGAACAGAACAAGGGCTTGGTCTGTTTTGTTTACCANATCTTTTGTCAAGGAGCAAAACATCATGAAATAAAGTAAATTGGCAGTCTGAGACCAGGCCAGTGTTATACTTTGTTTAGTTTGTGTAGTATAATATGCAGTTCGGTTCCATGTCTTGACATTTATTGTACCATTAACTGATTAAATGTACTGTATCTTCTGTAAGCCAGAACAGAACAAGGGCTTGGTCTGTTTTGTTTACCACTGAGCCAAGAACAGTAAAAAATCAACTCTGTAAATGATTCTTGACAATTATTGTAGAGTCTCTAACGTGAGACCAGTTTTGGGTCATGGTTCTCTAAGGATCTGGTGAAGGCTGTGGGCTCTCTTTTACAAAAAATACACAAATGCCAACACCCACACAATTTGACACAAATTTTCTGAAGGATGATAAACTTGCTAAAACACTTCCATAAATTCCTGGAGGATAATTTAACCCTAGATTAAGAACTCCTGTGACTGAGATAGAAGTTGAAGTACTGACCCCCACTAGCGGTGTTTTCTGTCCTGGCCTTACCCACCTTCAAAATTCTCTCTCTCACTATAATCCCTTTCATCTGAGGCTTCCCACTGTCCACACTGACTGGAAGGCTGGGATGAACCTCACCCCCTGCCTCACTTAGTTGGCAAAGCCCCTCATCCATTGGGATTTAACTAGTTTAATTGCCTAGGTATGCTAATGTGACTCTAGGTGCCATAATTAGGGGGATGTATACCAGAAATACCATTGATCCAAACAAGTCTATCTTAGGTTATCTCAGGGCTGAGCCCAGCACTTCCCTCCCAAGCAAGGATGAGCCGTGCAGCAAACAGACCTTGGGTTAGATGAAATTTCACTTCCGCACCTGCTACAAATGTGAGCCCAGGCCTGTCATGGCTTTTTT
>NW_007742187.1:28614-36260 GCF_000696425.1 Galeopterus variegatus
TGTGTGTGTGTGTGTGTGTGTGTATGTCCTTGGCATGTACTATTAAATATTGACATATTATAAAGTAATATACACAATAACAAAAATTTAAAAATTAAAATAAAAATTTTAAAAAGTTACTTTTAAAAATAAAAAGTATGAACCATTTTTCTTCTAAAATGTTTTAAGGATGTTCTTAAAATGAGAGAAATATCTTCAGACATGACATTGTTTTTTTAAATTTTGCCTGACACTTTATGACAGAGCAATTTCAATCTCTACTTCTAAGTTCGATTTATATTGATCCTTCCTTTTAGTGCCTGTCATAGTTGAAAAGATGCCTCACAAAAAGACATTTATCTGAAAGAGTAGAAGAGTAAATCTCTACACAGGCTACTGTAACTAAATCACGGTACTTATTTTTCGAGCTATCCCAAACTTATTGTTCCAGGTCTCATCTTTTTTCTTTTATTATTTTTAATTGACACAGGATAACTGCATGTATTTACGGGTACTGTGTGATATTTCAATATATGCAATATACGTAGACAGATGTTAGATATATATACAAATGGATTCAAACCCACTGAAATGACTCATTTTGACAATTAAAAAATTTTTATGAGTTTTTGTTTTCAAATTTTTGAAGTGTATAAATCTGAGAGTTTTTAATAGTTTACACATCACTTATAGCAAAAAAGTTTTTAAAAGGCCACTTGGCAATGACAACATTCCTAAACATGCATCTTTAAGATGTTTCCAAACCATGTTTCTCTAAAAAGTGATTTTCACTAATTGTTAAAAGCATTAATTTTACTTTGAAGCAAGATTAAATGTATTTATTTTACAAGGGAATATCTGCTGGTGCCATACTAACTTAGCCATTGTCATCCATTAACAGCAAATTTGTCCTTACTTTAACTTATCTTTAAGGCTGAGAACTCTTTTAGATCCTTGCTATAAGATAACAACTGGAACTCTGTGGTACAAATGATTTTCACAGCAGGGTCACATCTCATTAAAAAGCATTATAAAATATTGCTATGTAAATTATAAATCTATTTACTGAGGCCCTCAAAACTGCCATTCAGAGCAAGATGCCAAAAGCCAGTGGAAGAGTGACGTGCACGTCAAATCCTCTGCACTTCAGACTGTTCATTTATCTGCAGGATATTGTGCAAGACACATGGATGACAAAGGAAAGGGGAGGGTGTCTATACCAATAATATGTTTCATACTAGAAAAACAATGCTATTTTAATGCAGATAAATTTAAACATTTTTCTTATATCGTGATACCTTGTGAATCACCTGAAATACGGATATTCCACTTTGGATACCACAAAAGAGTCCCACATGGACGTTAAAATTCCTCCAAGATGAGTCACTCCATAGTAAAAGATTAGTGATAATTTTGGAAAATTAGATGGTAACTAGCTGAGATTCAAACACAATTTGTTATTTCCATTGCTTTTTAAGTTGTGAATAAAAAGCATGATGGATAACTAAATTAACAAATATATAATTTCAGAATAATAAATGCTATATATAACAACAATATACATATGATCTGTTAATCTAATAGAATTGAAAGATGACACAAATCTTTCCATGAACTTTTTGGAGTAGCCTCAAATATATATATATATATATGTTTTTTAAAATTTTGTATGTGCACACACACTTTGACTTTAATTCCCATAATTGCTGTGCTGCATGGCATGTATAACTGGTATTTAAGTTGCATAGATGGAATTAGTATTAATTAATAATACTGTTTCTTGGCTAAGTCAGACATTTGTCTTTTTCATCCTCACTTTGTAATTTCCCCATCATCTATAAATTAGCCTTAATAGTTAAATTTTCTCTAGCATTATATACTGTGTTCTCATAGTTGCAGTCATTGTCATACAAGGTCAACACATTTTAAAATACAAAGATCTTAAATTTGGACACCAAAGAGCTGATATTACTTTATTCTCCCAAATCTCTCAGTTCCAACAAACTCAGTTCTAGACCTTGATAATGCTATTCTGTGTTCTGTGCCCAAGGCCAGGTGCTGGGTGGCCTGAGAATGCCAAGATCCTTGGGCAGGTGTCCCTTGTCCATCTTCCCTTAGGGTGACAGCAGGATGACCACTTATCTTTCCTGAAGGGACATAGGGAAATATACATAAACAGTCATCCCTCGGTATACACGGGGGATTGGTTCCAGGACCACTGTGTATAACAAAATCCATGGATACTGCAGTCCCGCAGTTGCCCTGCAGAGCCCGTGTACATGAAAAGTCAGCCCTCCACACTCAGAAGTTCTGCATTCTGCAAAAACTGTGTTTTCTATCCAAGGCTGGTTGAAAAAAATCCGAGTATAAGTTGACCCGCACAGTTCAAACCCTTTTTGTTCCAGGGTTAGCTGTATATACTTATGGCAAAAGAAGATATGGGGGGGTGGTGGTGGTAGAGTGGGCTTTATATTCTCAACAACTAAAAACTTTGGGATAGAAAAATTGAAACAGAGGAATTCTGAAAAAGCAGGACCTCTATTTCTCACCAAAATAAAGTAAAAGCTACCAAACTTACCCTATCACTGGGAACCAATCAAACAAAAATACAGATAGACAAATTACGTGAAACAATGGTTTTCAAGAGAGTAGAAATCAGACAATGAAGGAGAGTGACCCCTGAGTGATGGGAAACAAGAGGTGAGCCCGATGCTTACAATGGCTACTGCCTTGAGAGAACTTCCAGGATATATTGCCAGGAGGGGGAACCCAGAAAGACCTAGTGAACTCCCCAAGTTGAGGAGACAGAACCGAGAGACCAGGGCGACCAAGAGTTCTCAGGATGGAGTACTGGAGGGAAGATAACTGCCTGGAGAGAGAAGCCTGGAGTGGTGCAGGGGGTTCCCCAATAGTATTCAGTAGAGCATCAACCAGCATGAGGATATGAGAAAACAACCCGAGGCCTGGGGGAGAGCCACCTGAAAATACTCACAGGAAGAGTATGCAGCGTTCACCTAAAGCAGGGATAAGGTCTGTTCCTACTAGCCAGGTGCTAAACCTTGTAATTCATGGGCACTGGGCAGAGCGCTCAGAAACATCTTGACTCAGTAGCAGAGAATAAGTTATAGACTTAATATGGCTCAGATGATGCCTATCAAAATTTAAAATCTAGACCATAATTGACCTAACTGTTTTCAAATGACTGATTCCAATAGAAAAGCTCCCAAATATTTCTGGAATGGAAACATATCCAGCACCTAAAAGGTAAAATAGATAATATCTAGGATTCAAATAAAATTTGGAAAGAAGCAGTAAAATAAAATTCACAGTGAGGAGAAAAATAAATCAAGTCATTCGTTGCAGAATTGACATCAATATAAGAATTCTAAGAAAAAGACAGTAAAAATAAGTATTATACTTGTATTATATGTATTCAAAAAGTTAATTGGATATAGAAGATACTTTAAAAATCTAAATCAAAATTTTTAGAACTGAAAGCTATAATATCTGTGATAAAAAAAATACCTTGGATGGAATTAATGACAGATTGACAGATTAGACCTTGCAGAAGGAAAGATTAGTGAATTTGAATACACAATAATAGAAAACATACAAACAAAACACACAGGGAACGATAATTAAAAACATGAATAAAAACACCACTGAGTCATGGTACAACTTCCAGTGGCCGCATATAATGCAGGAGAAACCAAAAGAAGAGAGACAAGAAACAAGTTGAAGTTTGAAGTTTCTGGCTGAAAATTGCCCCAATTTGATGAGACTTTAAGCCCACAGGTCTAAAAAACCTAATAAAACCCAAGCACAAGAAAATGAATAAAAATGCACACAGCTCAGAGTAATTAAATTGCTCAAAATTGGTGATAAACAGGAATCTTAAAGGCAGAGGTGTGGGGGAAGACATGCTATGTGTGAAGGAGCATAGATAAGAAATACAACATTTATTGTCAGAAAAAAAATGTAAGCAGAAACATTAAAGCACTGTCTTTAAAGCACTTAAAGGGGGAAAGATCCCCATAACCTAAAATCCTTTATCTAGAGAAAATATTATACAAATGAAGTAAAACAAAGACTTTTTTAGACATGCAAACCTAATATAACATACATCACCAGGAGACTAGTACTGCAAAACTTATTAAAGGAATGCTTCCAGCAGAAACATAATTCCAGGTATAAATATCCACAAGGTAACAAAAAACATCAGAAACATTTTAAGTGTATGGAAAATACATAAAAAATGTTTTTGTTATTTAAATCTCTTTACAAATAAATGACAGTTTTAAAAAGTAATAATATGGTATATCAAAACATACATAAAGCTAAAATTTATAAATTTATTATAATATCACAAAGGCTAAGAGTGAAGAAATGGAAGTATATTATTGTTAGATTCTTAGACTTCATGTGAAGAGGTATAACATCATTTGATAGGAAACTTTAAAACATGAAAGATGTGTTTTATAAGTCCAAAGCCACAACTAAGATAGTAATAGCAACTCCAACAGTTATAGATAATAAGCCAACAAAATAAATAAGATAGAACAATAAATAAATTATTCCAAAGCAAGGCAAGCTTTTGTTAAAAAGGAAACAAAAACCACATGGAATAAATAGAATTTATATAGCAATACAGTAGATTTAGATCAAACTGTATTAATACATTAAATGTAAATTGCCTAAAAACCACGAGGAAATGGTAGAAGTTGTTGAATTAGATTAAGAAAGCAAGACATGGGCCGAGCCCGTGGCGCACTCGGGAGAGTGCGGCGCTGGGAGCGCAGCGGCACTCCCGCCGCAGGTTCGGATCCTATATAGGGATGGCCGGTGCACTCACTGGCTGAGCGCAGTGTGGCCAGTCTCAAAAAGGACAGGAAAAAAAAAAAAAAAGCAAGATACAACTATATGCTGCCTATAGAAACACATCTTATAATAAAGACAAAAGTAAGTTAAACATGAAAAGATGAAAAAGATATACCATGCTTCTGCTAGTCAAATGAAAGTTGGAATAGCTATATTAATAGGAAACAAAGAAGCTTTCAGAGCAGGAAATATTACCCAGAATGAAGAAGATTCTATAATAATAATAAGTTAACCAAAAGGAGATAACAATCTTAAATACATATGCACCTAATAACTGAGCTTTAAAATACATGAAGCAAAAACTGAAAGAAAAAAAAAACTACAAGGCAAAATAGACACATCCATAGTTATTTTCTAGTCAGAGATTTCAACACTTCTCTCCCAATAAATAACAGAACAAGAAGAAAGATATACAGTAAGGATATAGAAGATTTGAACACTATCAACTCACTACAATTAGAGAACACTCTTTCCAACAACAGAAAAATACATATTTTTTTAAGTAAATGCTGAACATTTAACAAGGTAGATCATTCTGGGGCATAGAATAAGTCTCAATACATTTAAAATGATTCAAATCATACAAAGTATGTTCTTTGACTACAGTGGAATTAAATAAGAAGTAATAAAAGTTCTTTAGAAAATCTCCCAAACAGGTGGAGGCTAAATAACACATTTCTAATAACTCATGGGTAAAAGAAGAAATAAAAAGAGAAATTTGAAAATATTTTAAATTGAATATGAAAAAAGTCTCACAACATATCAATTTGTGAGATGCTGCTAAAGCATGACTTGGGGAAATTTGCAGTACTAAATGCATATGTCAGTAAAGAATGAATATCCATGACTTCAGTTTCCACCTTAAGCAATTAGAAATAGAAGAGCAAATTAAACCTACAATAAGCAGAAGAAATAAAATTATAAAGATCAGAGCAGAAATCAGTGAGACAGAAAACAGAAACAACATAGAAAAGACAACAAACCAAGCACTTGTCATTCAATATGTTCAATAAAATTGATAAATTTCTAGTCAGTCTGATCATGAGAGAGAGAGAGAGAAAGAGGAAGAGGAAGAGAGAAAGAACACAATTAACTCCCAATACCAGGAGTGTGAGAAGAAACATTAGTAATGAGTCTACACATATTAAAAAAGATAATAAAGAAACATTATGAAATAAATTTAACAACTTAGATGAGATGTAAAATTTTCTTTGAAAGACAAAAACTATGAAGATCATTTAATATTAAATAGACATCTTGGATAGACTTATATCTACTAAAGAAGCTAAAATTGTAATCAAGATCATCACCACAAAGAGAAATTCAGGTCCAGATGGCTTAAGGACTAAATTGCATCAAAAATTTAATTAGGAAATTATACCAGTTTTACACAAATTCTTCCAGGAAATTTAAGTAGAGGAATACTTCGCAACTCATTCTAAGATGTCAGGATTTCTCAGATAAAATCAGACAAAGATACTACAAGATGAAAACACAGAACAATTTACATAATGAATATATATGCAAAAAATTCTAAACAAAACTTTAACAAAGTGAATCTAACTGTATATAAAATATACAGAACATTATGACCAAGTGGGGTTTAACCAGTTAATTTTAACATTTGAAAGCCAACTGATGCTAACTCACCACAAATAACTTAAAAAGGAAACAAACATCATCTTCCCAATAGATGCTGAAAAGTCATTTGACAATATCTAACATACATTTATGATTAAAACGCTCAGCAAATTTGAAATAAAAGGGAAATTATTCAACCTGATATGGGGCATCTACACAAAACCTACGGAGTAATTTATCCCCAATATCAGGACAAGACAGGATGTCCAGCATCACTACTTCTATTCAACATCATGCTGGACATTTTAGCCATTGCAGTAAGGTAAGAAAAAAAAAAAAAAGAAAAAAAGACATACAGATTGATGTAAAAGTAAAACTCTACTTGTAAATGGCATAATGGTATGTGTAGAAAATCTGATAAAATCTACAAAAAAGCTGCTATAACTAATAAGTGAGTTTAGTAAGGTTTAAGGATACATGATCAATACTAAAAGACCACTTCTATATACCTGCAATGAATAATAAGAAATTTAAACTTAAAATGTCACTTACCATAGTATCAGAAATATTAAATAACTAAACAGAAACTTGACAATAATATGCAGGACCTATACTCTAAAAATAAATGTTAAAAAAATTCTATTAGAGATATTGAAGAGGATCTACATAAATGTTAGAAATATACTATGTTCATGGTTGAGAATATTCAGAATTTCTAATATGACAATTCTTCTTAAATTGTTCTACAGTTATAGTTTCAATGCAACCCCATTGAAAATTCTAGCAATCATTTTTTAATGAAGTTGGCAAATTGACAATCACATGGAAGTGAAAAGGACCTAGATTAGCCAAAGCGACCTTGCAAAAGAACAAAGTTGGAAAATTAATACTACCTGATTTCAAGACTTATTATAGAGCTCTAGTAATCAAGACAACATGGTATCAGCATAAAGACAGACCTGTAGACTAATGCAATAGAACTGAGAGTCCAGAAATAGAGCCTCACATTTATGAAGAACTGAGTTTAGGGAGACATGAAAATGAAATTCAATGAAGAAAGGTGACTCTTTTCAAAATATACTATTGGGGGCCGGCCCGGTGGCGCACTGCTATAGTGCGCCGCTTGGGAAGCGCGGCGGCGCTCCCGCCGAGGGTTCGGATCCCACGTGCAGACCAGTTCCCGCTCACTGGCTGAGCGCGGAGCAGGG
>NW_007742187.1:37171-41902 GCF_000696425.1 Galeopterus variegatus
TTTTTTGAAGTTGTTACAACAAGCAAACGGAAAGGACATTCTTGGGGGGGAGGGGAGAGAGGGAGGAGGGCGGGAGGTGTCGGTGATGGGCCATAATAATCATATACATTGTATATTGACAAAATAAAAATTAAAAAAAAATCTATTAGAGATATTGAAGAGGATCTACATAAATATTAGAAATATACTATGTTCACGGTTGAGAATATTCAGAATTTTTAATATGACAATTCTTCTTAAATTGTTCTACAGTTATAGTTTCAATGCAACCCCATTGAAAATTCTAGCAATCATTTTTTAATGAAGTTGGCAAATTGACAATCACATGGAAGTGAAAAGGACCTAGATTAGCCAAAGCGACCTTGCAAAAGAACAAAGTTGGAAAATTAATACTACCTGATTTCAAGACTTATTATAGAGCTCTAGTAATCAAGACAACATGGTATCAGCATAAAGACAGACCTGTAGACTAATGCAATAGAACTGAGAGTCCAGAAATAGAGCCTCACATTTATGAAGAACTGAGTTTAGGGAGACATGAAAATGAAATTCAATGAAGAAAGGTGACTCTTTTCAAAATATACTATTGGGGGCCGGCCCGGTGGCGCACTGCTATAGTGCGCCGCTTGGGAAGCGCAGCGGCGCTCCCGCCGAGGGTTCGGATCCCACGTGCAGACCAGTTCCCGCTCACTGGCTGAGCGCGGAGCAGGGGCAACACCGAGGGTTGCGATCCCGTTGCCGGTCCCGGTCCGGTGCGGGCGCGACACTGAGGGTTGCGATCCATTGCTGGTCACGAAAAAGGACAAAAAGACAAAACAAACAAAAAAATATATATATACTATTGGGGGCCGAGCCCATGGCGCACTCGGGAGAGTGCAGCGCTGGGAGTGCAGCAGCGCTCCCGCCGCAGGTTTGGATCCTATATAGGGATGGCCGGTGCGCTCACTGGCTGAGCGCGGTGTGGCCGGTCTCAAAAAGGACCAAAATATATATATAGATATAGATATAGATATAGATATATATAGATATAGATATAGATATATATAGATATAGATATAGATATATATAGATATATATAGATATATATATAGTATTGGAACAATTGAACAAGTAAGACAAAAGTAAAAATAACAATAAACTTTGACCAATAGTTTTACCACATATAAATAAATGCAAAATGGATAATAAACCTACCGTAAAGCATTAAGCACTAAAACTTCTAAAAGAAAACACAAAAGACCACAGTTTTAAAAGAGGGCAAAAGATTTGAACAGACCCTTTACTAAAGAAGACAGATGAATGGCAAGTAAGCACGTGAGAGTATGCTCAGCATCAGCAGATGTCAGGGAAATGAAATCTAAAAGCACAGCGTGACATCCTGCACAACTACTAGAATGCTAACAAGAAGATGGACCACACAAAGTCTTGGTAAAAATGTGGAAAAATCAAAGTGTTCTAGGCTGCAAGTGGGAATGTAAAATTGTACACTTTGAAAAACACTTTGGATGTTTGTTAAGGAGTTAAACTTGTACCTTCCATATGACCATCTCATTCCACTCCTGGATATTTACCCAAAAGAAATGAGCACATAGGTTGATGCAAACACTTTTACATGAATGTTTCATAACAGCTTAATTTGAAATAGTCAAAATTTGAGAAGGACCCAAATATCTATCAACAGTCCAGTTGATAAACAAATTGTGTAATATCCATGCAGTCGAATACCATTGGATGGTGAAAAATAATGCACTATTGATACACACAACATGGATGAATCTCAAAAGGCTTATGTTGATTGAAAGAACATAGAAAAAAGTGCATACTATATAATGCAGTTTATATAAAAGCCTTGAAAATGCAGACTAGTCTGTAGTGACAGAAAGCAGCTCCATGGATGCATGGGGATGGGGGACACTGAGGGTAGAAGGAAGGGTGATGAAACTTTGGAGTGATGGAGTGAGGTTTATCATCCCAACTGTGGGGATAGACAGGGGGGTACAAATATCAGAACATACGTAATTAAAGATTTTAAATATGTAGACTTTATATTGTGTTGATCATTACTCAATAGAGCTGTTAAAACAACAAGACAAGTTAGTAAAGCAGAGAAAAGAGCCAGCCCAAACGCTCAGCTCTTCCTCCAGATTCTAACCTGCCTGCTCTTCTTTCAAAGACCTAAGAGACACAGCCATTTAACGGAAGGGCTAACACCGAGCACAGAGGGATGGGTGTTCAGCATTCTTTGCATCGCCAATACTCCTGACACATAAAAAGGTCAAGTGAACTTTGAGACGAAGAGGCAAGACCTTTTATTCCGTAATTTGAAATAAGAAGCATAAAAACTTGAGTATCCAACAGATAATGCACTGACAAGGATAAGAACGGTTAAAGTGGAAATGATGTTTTCTGTTAAAGGAGGAGGGATTCTGAGCCAGGAGGATGCCGTCATCTTGACCGGCGTGGCTGGTAGAAGGCAGCAGAGGGCAGTGAGAACCGCGTTTGCAGAATTGCTTTGCATCTTTTGGCTCCTCCCAGTCCTAGAGGAAGCACTGGCCATGGGCTCTTCGTGTGGTCAGCAGCTAATCCCACAGGCAGCCCGGGGTGTGGTGGAGGAAAAAGACTACCTTGCAGACTGAGAGGTGTTTAGAATTGGCTTTCTTTGTAATTGAAGCGAAGACATTCTGCCTCCAGCCTTCTCTTCCCTGCAGAGCTTTGAGCTGATAATCTTTCCACTCAAGGTCAGCCAAAAAGGACACACACACACAGAGAGAAAGTACATTTCAACGGGCAGGTGGAAGAGGGAGAGCAGAGAAGTGGAAAGGAAGGCACTGGATACTTCCAGTACCCGCAGTAGTGCACGTTTGTTGACGGCGATGTTTGCAATGACAGTGATGACAGCTTAAAAGAGGGAGAAGGAAGAAGAGAAAGAATTTAATCTAAAGAAGAAAACAATCATGAGAAAATCAAGAAATGACTGGATAAAACACGTATTAGCAGGGTCAACAATGGAAAAATCCTGCACCTTGGAGCATGAGTTTTTGGGAAACATTTTCTCCCTGTGCCCACTTTTCTTCTCCTAAATTGTGCTTCTTTCCAGGGATGTCTTCATGGAGGCTTTGAACGGCTTTGATCATGAGATAACAGCACTGCTTCAGCACAGTTTCTGGGAGACCTGGGAGCCGAGCCTCACTGCTCCCAAGGAGGGAGCACTGGGGGAGCCTGCCACTGACTGGCCTGCAGACCTCTTGGACTTTATTGTTGGCGAATTATTAGTCTGAGCCTGCTGGCTTTTTCTAGCTGAATGAAGTTAGGTTCGAGATTGTCATCAAGGACTGGCCCCAGAAATCTGATTCGGGTGGAGACAAAGCCTGTTCCGGGCTTGCAACAGGCACGGAACATGTCTGAGGCCATTGTTTGGGGACTGGACTGTCTCACAGCCAGTGATGGGAAAGAAAACAAAATAGGATTACTAAATAGAGAGAGAGAAAGAGAGAGAGAAAAGGGGTGATGTAGGCGGTGACCACCGATGCTTTGTACACGGGTAGACGCCACGTGGAACCTTGACCTCCAGCCAGCTGCCACAGGAACTTCTGGAAGTCTAAGTACCTATTGTATAGCCTTCATAACCTGTTCTCTTTTGCTAGCTAAACTTTAATAAGGCCTTATCTGATTAAAGCGACAGACAAACATTAAAGCATGAACAACCTTGAGTATTTGCACTATAAAAGAAAATATTTAAAGGTAGAAAAACTTTTAATTTTCAAAAGAGTTAATAGCTAAGGATAAAATCACTCGATCA
Organism: Galeopterus variegatus; assembly: GCF_000696425.1. NCBI lineage: Eukaryota > Metazoa > Chordata > Mammalia > Dermoptera > Cynocephalidae > Galeopterus > Galeopterus variegatus. The sequence continues at coordinate 40,971 of NW_007742187.1, forward strand.
CAGCATTAGAACCTCAGGTAAAACACGACAGTGCTTCCTGTGGAAGCCCAACCCATCTGTCAGGGCCCCAAAAGGCACAGCCTGACATAGGGACCAGTTGATGGGAAAGAAAACAAAATAGGATTACTGAATAGAGAGAGAGAAAGAGAGAGAGAAAAGGAGTGGTGTAGGCGGTGACCACCAGTGCTTTGTACAGGGGTAGATGCCACGTGGAACCTTGACCTTCAGCCAGCTGCCACAGGAACTTCTGGAAGTCTAAGTACCTATTGTATAGCCTTCATAACCTGTTCTCTTTTGCTAGCTAAACTTTAATAAGGCCTTATCTGATTAAAGCGACAGACAAACATTAAAGCATGAACAACCTTGAGTATTTGCACTATAAAAGAAAATATTTAAAGGCAGAAAAACTTTTAATTTTCAAAAGAGTTAATAGCTAAGGATAAAATCACTCGATCACAGCATTAGAACCTCAGGTTAAACACGACAGTGCTCCCTGTGGAAGCCCAACCCATCTGTCAGGGCCCCAAAAGGCACAGCCTGACATAGGGACCAGTGACAGCCGGCAGTCGCGAGTCCCCAACCTCACCTAAAGCCAGCCAGTTAAACACTACCAGTTGTCTTCTCCTACTTAGTTTGTTGATTAGTACATTATTTTTCCCACACTTCCATAAATAGAACTATGATTTTTTTTCCTATTGTAACTTCAAGGGCTATTGCATGTTCAGGTTATGAAATTTTACTTCGTCTATTTCATTTAATATGTAATATACTTCCTATAATATATTTTATATGACATACAATTAAATATTGTAATTTAAAAACATAATTCTCACTGGCTGGTTAGCTCAGGTGGTTAGAGCGCAGTGCCCTTCTCCGTCCCACATAGCACGCAGCACACATCACGGCCATTACCTCCTCTTGGCTCCCCACAG
>NW_007742188.1:0-459 GCF_000696425.1 Galeopterus variegatus
TGGATCTGGCCAAGCAGTGAGAGCCAAACTAGGACCAGAGCTCCAGGATGGAGAGAAGCAGGCCTGAGATCACATGGGAAGCTGACAAGGCTGCCACCCAGACATGCCTGGCCCTGCCCCTTACCCTGTCCCTCTACTATACAGGATGGAGTTGCCCCACACCCTCACTGCCCCTTGTCAACCACGGGAAGTGGCAGCATCCTCAGAGGTGCTTCTCCGATAGCCCCTTCACTCATCTCCTCAGCACACGTCCATCATCCAATGTGCCCAGAAACCAATGAATGATTTAGAAGTTTACAACCAAAATAGATTCCAGATGGATTAAAGAGTTAAGTAGTTTAAAAATAAATTCAAAATAAAACATCAAAACGACCCAAAAGAAAACATCTACCAAACATAAAAGCAATGTTAAACACACAGAAAAACAGATTTGGCAGCATAATTTTTAAAAGCTTCTGT
>NW_007742188.1:2293-2853 GCF_000696425.1 Galeopterus variegatus
CAGGGTTCAGAGAGGCATAAAGGAGCCTCTTGCAAGCTGGAACTGCCCCAGGAGCAGCAGAGGAAAGGACCCTGAGGCACATGTGAGCATGTCACAGTATACCTGTGACACACACAAGACTGGGGCCTCTGCATGCTTCTGCCACAGCCAATCCCCAGCTCACTCAGCCCAGGCTAACCCCAGGTCTCAAGGAGGCCCCTCCCTGGAGCTCTTCAACCAGATCATGTGCTCCTGGCTCAGGCCAGTCCCACAGCCTCCTGCCAGCAGGTAGCCCAGCCCCCTCAGGGGGAAACAGCAAATGTGTAAATNTGGAACAGTGATGAAACCTGACTCCATGTTAGGGCCACAAGAAAACTTCCCGAAGCCCAAAAGTTCAAAAGAGGAGTCAGTATTCTCTCATCAAAATGCAACTCAAACTACAATAATAGTAAAACCAATAAATCAAAAGAACCTCTACTTGGAAATTTTAAAACTTTCTCCTAAAAACTCCTGAGCCAAAAAGAAAATATATACCAAAACTGCAGAACTTTAGACAGCAATGATAAAGAAAATCTGTTCTA
>NW_007742188.1:3430-3848 GCF_000696425.1 Galeopterus variegatus
CCACAGCCTCCTGCCAGCAGGTAGCCCAGCCCCCTCAGGGGGAAACAGCAAATGTGTAAATGAGCTGCACAGAGAGGTTGCAGGGAGGAGGCGACCGGAGGAGGTGACCAAGGGCACAGGACAGGCTGCAGTGATGAACACACTGCCCCAGCTCCATCAGGTACGAAGCTCCAGATCTTCAACAAGGGTCCCAAGACCATTCAATGGGGAAAAGATCACCTTTTCAACAAATGGTGCTAGAAAAACTGGACAGCCACCTGCGAAAGAATGAAGTTGGACCCTTACCCTAAATCATATACAAATATGAACACAAAATTTTTCAAAGACTTAAATATAAAACCTAAAATTATAAAACTCTTTTTTTTTTTGTCTTTTTCCATGTCTGGCAACGGATCGCAACCCTCAGTGTTGCCCCCGT
>NW_007742188.1:5832-6375 GCF_000696425.1 Galeopterus variegatus
ATTTAAAAAGTATCACAAATGATAGAGATAAGAAAAGTGAACAGAATGAGGTAAAAAGAGAAACTAAATCACTTATAAAGGGAAACCAGGTAGTCCTCAGATTTCTCCAAAGCAATATTCAATATTCAAAATTAGACAGTGAGTGACATCTACAAAATGGTCAGAGAATGACAGTCTCGACCAAGGATTCCATCAACATTCAGGCTGTCCTGTAAGCCCCAAAGCCACAGTTTTGAACATCCAGCACTCAGGGCCACCATTCCCATCAGCCATTCTGAGAAAACATCCCCAAGATAAACCTCAGCTGATCAAGATTTGATGGAGGAAACACCATCAAAAGGGCTGTCAATGAGCATTGAATATATTTATCTGTACATGTAAGACAGAAACCAATGTGGGCTGATGGTGACAGACAAGAATGCAGATAATACAGTCCCCAACCACGGAGTAATGACTCAAATGACACAAACTGGGGGGGGGGAGAGACATGCGAAAAGATGAGAAATAATTAGCTCATCGCGCCGTCAGTAAGAAATGCAGCCA
>NW_007742188.1:8170-8686 GCF_000696425.1 Galeopterus variegatus
ACACACGACAAAACTAAGATGAAATGTATGTGACCTATCAATAAATGTAAATTAGTTGAACTTACCTAGAGAAAGTGGGGGAAAAAGATTCTCAGACTGAATCACAAAGGAAAACCCACCTTTATGTGACATATAAGAAACACATTTAAAGTAGTCTAGAAGGGTTAAACATAAAGAATGGGCAAAGATGTGGTAAGCAAATACAAACTCAGGAAAGCACAAGTCATCATCTTATGGTCACAAAAAGTAAAAATGAGGAAAAGGGTACTTTGATACTAATGGGTGCACTTCAGAAAAAAATATAATAATTACAAATAGCTATGCACCAGACAACATAGCTGCCAACATTCACTAGAGCCACAAGGGGAAATGGGCAGAAATGTACCAATGGTAGAGACTAATTCACTTCTCTTGGTCCACAACACAGCAAGAGAACAAAAACTAAGTAAAGGTTATACACGACCTAAATAAAACAAATAAGATGGTAAAATTCATTGTCATACACATCAAATCTCT
>NW_007742188.1:10455-12177 GCF_000696425.1 Galeopterus variegatus
TGTCCGTGACGAGTACAAGTTTCCCTGTCTGCACCGTCCAATACAGCAGCCACCAGCCACTTGTGGCTACTGAGAGCTTGCGATGTGGCTACTGGGACTGAGGAAAGGAACCCTTCATTTTAAAGTTGATTGCAATAGCCACACCTGGCTAGTGGTCACCATAGTGGACATCCCAGATAGAGCTTCCAGGACGGGGAGGAGTGAGACAAGAGCCTAGGAGGCCCCCGGAAGGTTTCTGTGGGCCGACGCAGAAGTGGAAGCCCCTGAGGGAACTGTCCCCTGTCCCCATAGCCAGGAGGCTCCTTTTCACAACTTGGACAACGGGCAGAAAGGGCGGAGGGGCAACAACCAGAGTCAGAGTCCCCAGCTCCAGAGTGCAGGGGGACCATCTACGACACCCCATTAGTGGGTGCTGCGGCAGCGCTTTTCTTCACGCGCGGAAACCGGGGCGCACAGGCCAGCGCCCCCTGGATTCGGGACCTGGACAGCGCTCCGGGGACCCACTGTAGGGAAAAGGGGCGCAAGTCCCCAAGGGTCCGCCCGAAACGCCCCGTACTTGGGGGCTGTGGCTCCAGGCCCAAGGCGCACTCGGCCCGGCCCGCCCTGTCGCGCCGCCCCCGTCCTGCCCCATTTCTCCGCCGCCGCCTCACCTGGTCCTGGGTAGTCGCTGTCGTGCTCTGGCGCCCTTGGCAGGAGGGCGGCGCACAGTGCAGCCACAGCCCCCACACGGAACTTCACGGCCCAACCTAGGCCCTGCTACCGGCTGCTGTTCTTCTTGCCGTCTGGTAAGCGCCGGCGGCTTCCGACACTGCACGTCCCAGCGTGCACCGCGGCGCAAACGTTGGGGACGGTGGCCGGCTGGACCAAAAGACGCTGCGGGGGCGCGCGCGGCAGACGTCCCGCCTCCTGGGCTGCGGCCTCAGTCTCCAGGCTGCCGAGAGCTGGCGGAGGCCCGGCTGGGTGGCGCTTTAGGAGTGGGCTCGGCCTCCGCCTCCCCCAGGCCTCCCAGTGCTGGGGTCTCAGCAGCCGGGGCGGCAGCAGAGCCGGGCTGCTGAGGGGCGCCGAGGCCGTGGCCTGGCCCGTCGGGAATGGGAGTCGGGTNCCAGGACGGGGAGGAGTGAGACAAGAGCCTAGGAGGCCCCCGGAAGGTTTCTGTGGGCCGAAGCAGTAGTGGAAGCCCCTGAGGGAGCTGTCCCCTGTCCCCATAGCCAGGAGGCTCCTTTTCACAACTTGGACAACGGGCAGAAAGGGCGGAGGGGAAACAACCAGAGTCAGAGTCCCCAGCTCCAGAGTGCAGGGGGACCACCTACGACACCCCATTAGTGGGTGCTGCGGCGGCGCTTCTCTTCACGCGCGGAAACCGGGGCGCACAGGCCAGCGCCCCCTGGATTCGGGACCTGGACAGCGCTCCGGGGACCCACTGTAGGGAAGAGGGGCGCAAGACCCCAAGGGTCCGCCCGAAACGCCCCGTACTTGGGGGCTGTGGCTCCAGGCCCAAGGCGCACTCGGCCCGGCCCGCCCTGCCCTGTCGCCCCACCCCCGACAACGCCCCCGTCCTGCCCCATTTCTCCGCCGCCGCCTCACCTGGTCCTGGGTAGTCGCTGTCGTGCTCTGGCGCCCTTGGCAGGAGGGCGGCGCACAGTGCAGCCACAGCCCCCACACGGAACTTCACGGCCCAACCTAGGCCCTGCTACCGGCTGCTGTTCTTCTTGCCGTCTGGTA
>NW_007742188.1:13098-15963 GCF_000696425.1 Galeopterus variegatus
AGGACCCCGGCCACTCACCCTCCAGTGACCCCCTGGAGAAGGGGCCCAGTAAATTATGCACGTACTAGAAATGAATGTGCAGAATTTCCTTGATTCATAAAATTGTGGGTTTTTAAATGGGTTAAAACATATGACACCCCAAAATTATAACTTCTAAAAAGATGGAATAAAGCATTAAATAAAGGATGTTTTAATTATTCCAACCTCAGTTTTGTGTCACATTAGCTGTGCTACTTTGGTCACATTATTTCAATTTTCTGAAATTTACTTTCATAGCCTCATGTAGGTTAGGAAGTCAGCGTGATTACCTAAAAGTCTTCTGTGTCCCTAAGTTTGTTATCATTCTGTCCCAAATGCACAGGGAGTCTCAGTTAGTCACCTCTGCATATATGCTTCATCCCACGTTGCTGGATCCCTAAATTGCCTCCCCTGTTTACCTCCCAAATACAAACACATGGACAGCCTGTGTTCTCTCCCAGCCCTCGGCCTGAGATCTTGCAATGTGGCTGCTGGGACTGTCCATGCACGGGTTAAAACCTGTGCTCGGGTGTCCCCACCTCCAGCATTTCACACTCTTTGTTTCCATCCTCTTGCGATGGCCCTAAACCATCCTAAATCCTCCTCTCCTTTCTACTCTCCCACTTACTCCAAACTAAGCCATCCTGGTAATCAACTTAATTGCTTTATTTTCACTCACAATTCTCCTTTTTCTTTTAATTCCTTCTTCCGTTGGCTCCATTCCTCCCCACTGCACTGCAGCTCCATTTGCAGATAAGAAATTTCTCTCTCTCTCTCTATATATATATACATGCGCCCAAATATATATACATATACCCCCTTTCTTTCACGTTCTCAGTTTCTCTACCTATCTGTCCATCTAACCGTCCATCCATTCATCGGATCTTTCATCCTTCCATCATCTGTGTTCATTTATCTACCTACCTATCTATTGATGGATCTATCTATTTCTCCAAACCTGTCAGCTCCCAGCCTGCTCACGTCCCCACGCGGACCCGCGGGTCATCATTCTTTTCTCACTTCTACACTTTACTTCTAACTTCTATGTTTTCTTGGAACACTGTACCGACCTCTCTTCTCCTGCCAGAAAAGGTCTCACTCATTTGTCACCTGCTCCACGGGCACGCCTTCCTTTTCCTCCCAATGAGGGGAGAGGTATGAGTTCCTATGATACATGTCGTATGGTTACAAATGACCTGGAAGGTCTGCTGTGCCAGGAAGCAGCCCACAGAACGTGACTCTCCCTGAACTTTCTGAGCAGAGACCCTTGGGGAACAACACCCAGCCATGTGTCCTAGGCAGTATATAGCACCAAATTCCTCTCAGGCTATGTTCGCTCCTTCCAATTTGCATTCCCTGCATCTGTGTGACCACTCCAATGATTTCAGAAGTGGCTGATTCACCATTACATTGTTACTCAAGGTCCTTGTTCCAAGGATGTCCTGGAACCTGGCAGATGTGTTATTTCCTAGCCCCCACACCGAGCCTGTGGGGTCCCCTCCCTGACAGCTGCTCTGAGTGACCAGCTTCCACCTCAACAGCAGGGCCTTGGTGACAACTCTGATGGGAGAAAGCTGGCTGGGCAGAGCACTTGGCAGGACATCTACGACTCTTATTTGGCTACAGAAGCCCTTTTCCTCTGGGATCACACCTGTGATTTTTAGTTCTTCCCTCAGAAAACCACATGTCCAAGCTGCACGTACTTATGAGGGTCATCAGAAAATTCAACTTCAGACAACATGTTTGTATTCAAGCTGATTTTTCTACAGGCAAGAGCAGTCTCTTTCTTTAATTGGTGAACTTAACTTTTTTTTAACGAGAGGTTTTATCTATGCCCGTCTCTGTGTAGACATTCCCCAAAGACAGTACCCCAGACAACTATTCAGTTTTCATTAGGTTCCTCCAGAGGCTTTTACAGATGTGAATTGCAAAATTATTTACAAACTGTGTGCAGTTCTTGTTTGTTTGTTTGCAGGATTCTGTGCTGCTAATTACAGAATTTATTTCTAAAGAATGAGATTTCTCTCTCATTTTTGTAGCTCTGATAAAGTAGCACAGAACAAAGATTCAAACCACATTTGTTGAATAAGTGAATGATGTCATTTCTGAAGAGAAGGGTAATAACCTGGGCAGAGGCTCACCCTGTCCCTGACACTGATGGAAAGGATGGCTCCATTTCTGTCCCTCAGAGGCTCTCCCTGATGTCCCCATAATGCCACATATCAGAGGCTGCCAATGGGCTGCGGAGACCAAGGGGCTTATTAGTGATGGCTCCAGAGCCAAGTCCAGTGACACCCAAGAGAGCAGGGTCACTGTCAGGAGGAGTTCTATGCCCTGGCATCATGACTTCTGCTCATATCCACATTTCCATACTCTTCCTTCCCTGAGCCCATCAAGGCCCCCATGAGCCAAAGCCCATCTCCACCTGGCCCCTGACCCTCCACATGTGCTGAAGCCAAGCCTGCCCCTCTTTGACCCTTTTCTGCTTCCCCCATTGACTTGGCGTGGACCACAGTCTCTCTATGTGACCTCTGGCTCTGTACCAGGTACTTGACTTATTCCTGCCTTATTGGGGGGGTAGGGGGTAAGTGGCTGGCTAGTACAGGGATCTGAACCCTTGACCTCAGCGTTGTGTACCTGTCCTCTTTGGATGACATTTCATGAGACACCTGCTATTCTTTTGCCCTGTAAATGCATCTCACCTGGTCCAGACCACCCAGTCTCCCTTGGGGATGGATAAATAGTCCCCCCTGCTCCTCCCACCCCACACTAACCCATGGCAAGAGCTTCTCACCTCCTCAAGGTCCTGATGGTTAATTATTCCAGGTGGGAAATACATTTGCTGCT
>NW_007742188.1:16967-17334 GCF_000696425.1 Galeopterus variegatus
GCCAGGGGTGGCAACATCCCCAAGGTCCTAAAGGAATACATCTGTGGTGTTCTTTCATGTATCAAAATGCGCTCCTTAAACACCTCATTTCACTTTAAAACCTTTCTTCTCAGTGTCATTACAGTCACAAAGAAAATGTTTCTTTATCGTCACTGTAGTCTAATCTTCAGATGCTTGGCTTAGGGCATCTCAAGGGACTTTTGTCTGCCCTCTTTCTCCACTCACCATTACATGTATGTTACATTGCTTATTTTTTTCCTCACAGATCACTTAGACTTTCTTTTGTTTAAAAATAATTAATCTCTCTTCTTCATATTGGATGATTTTGACTAATCTGTCTCTTTCTTAAGTCATCTTCAATCTAATT
>NW_007742188.1:18608-19139 GCF_000696425.1 Galeopterus variegatus
TAGTCCTGGGACATTGTCTTTATTCATGAGTCATAGCCTTTTGGGAGTTTCTATGTAAAGAGCAATGTGCTCACCCAACTCCTAACATGGGACTCTCTTGTGGTGGACACGTTCTGAAATAGCTCCTCTGTTTTGGGGTTTTCTTTTTCCCAACTTTCCATCTGTTGCATTTCATTGTGTTCTTGGAGCACGACTTAAACAAGCACATTCAGGAGCCATCCGAGGATTGTGAGGAGTTAATATGTATATCTTGAGAGCCCTCTGGCTGCCTCCTTCTGGGATCCACCCTCAATCCCCAGCCCTTACGGNAATATTATCTAGTAGACAATATTTTGGAAGGATGCTTGTGTTAAAAATTTATTTATTCATGCAACAAATAACTTTATTTTCTAAAGTTATCTATGAAAATTCCTTTATGTCCCTGACAGTTCTATGTTCTGTGTCTTTCAGCCTATGGTTTTTTCCCTGATGTTTCCTCATCCACATGAAATATATTCTCTGGAACCTACAGAAATACCTAAAAAACTTTTG
>NW_007742188.1:21093-21378 GCF_000696425.1 Galeopterus variegatus
AGTAGATGTGTTGCAAACCTTGTTTGCCAGTTCCAACAGACTGTAAGTTACAAGTGGTAAGAGACAACGTCAAAGGTGGTGTTAAGGAAAAATGACAAAGGGCTTGAGGTACTTTCTCTGATTAACATCGGATGCCATTGACTGTTTCTAGCTGATGTGACATGATTAAACTCAATTTGTTTTTATAGAGTCACTCTCTGTGATGTGTTAAGAAAAGATAGTTATGCACTAACAGTGGAAAAGAGGATGCTTGTTAAGAGCCATTTACAATGATCTTGGTTAGAG
>NW_007742188.1:24930-25170 GCF_000696425.1 Galeopterus variegatus
ATGCCCATTTTACCCAAAGTGATCTACATGTTTAATAAAATCCTGTTATAATACAAATAACGTTCTTTGCAGAAATAGAGAAAACACTCCTAAAATTTGTATGGAACTACAAAAGACTCTGAATAGCCAAAGCAATCTTAAGGAAAAACAACGAAGCTGGAGACCCTATTCTACCTGACTTCAAAATATACTACAATGCTATAGTAACAAAAACAGCTTGGTACTGGCATAAAAACAGAA
>NW_007742189.1:0-1258 GCF_000696425.1 Galeopterus variegatus
CGGGAGCGCCCCCGCGCTTCCCAAGCGGCGCACTATCCAGTGCGCCACCGGGCCGGCCCAAGAAGGTCTTAATCAGATGTGTTCTCTGGACTTCGGACTTCCCACCCTCCAAAACTAGGCAGTAAATTTTCTTTCTTCATAAATTACCAAGTTTCGGGTGTTCTGTTAGAAGCAACAGAAACGCACTCATACACTATATGGCTATGAAGCGAGACTCTTCATACCACCTTGGGATGCTTCTCTGGAAGAAATGCAGGGCTGGGGAAGGACTTGTGCCTCCTCAGACCCTGCGTGGAACCCAGTCTGCAGTTAGGAAACAGCCACAAGGACCACTTGTCTTAACTTGGCCCTGCTCAAAAGTCCAAAGTGAACTCAAAACAAGTTATCTACTCCTAAGACACAATGGTGGGACAAGCATAGGGTACATATCCCTNAAAAAATTAGTGTACTTCTTTCCCCAGAACAATTAGATAATAAGTAAATGGGAAAAAATACCAACGTTTTTTTCCTTTTTAGCTTTAGAAAAAACTGTATCTTTCTATTTACATGTAAAAGATTAGCATAAGAAGCAGCAATTCTTCTACATAATACTATGTAATACTACAAGTGTTCTATAAAACTCAGTTCAAATTTGAGAAAATTTGAGAAAAAATTTAAATCTATTCATAGTAATGAATGCTGTAGTTAAGAATGCAAAATAGTTTTAGTAATTTAAAACCAAGAAAGAAAAAAAGTCTTCCTTAGGGATAAATATTCCATATATGGTTTTTATTCAAAGGCAATTTAGTTTTAGGAAACAAGAAAAAACTTTTGAGCTCTTTTAGACTTACATGCTCAAAAAATGACTATGTTTATTTATTAAATTTATTTTCTTTCTTTATTTTTTGGTGTCTGGCTGGTACAGAGATCTGAACTCTTGAACTCTGTGTTATAAAACTAAGCTCTAACCAACTGAGCTAACTGGCCAGCCCCTAAAGTGACTGTATTTAAAACAATGTTTTAACCTGATATTTTAAAAACAGTGTTTTGGTAATAAATGCACTAAGTTTAATAGCTTTTGTTTGGTATTTTCTAAAATATGTAATTGAAAATGTGACTCTAGGAACAGAGCAGAAAGTTCATTTCTCAAATGGCTAAACGATTTTGCCCTACACACATCTCTGACCTTGTGGCTATTTTACCACTGTTTAGATGCAGCACATCTGTTGGACAATCTACTCTCTAAAGCTCAGATGTATTAACTGGACCCTTCAAAGAA
>NW_007742189.1:2273-4055 GCF_000696425.1 Galeopterus variegatus
GTTACACATTTGTCAATCAGCAGAGGATATTACCCAAACCATTCCAGAATTACAGGGAAAGCGTAATTGAAACTGCAAATCCTGGGGCCTCACCAAATTGTCTGAATTTTGAATTGCCATCAGAATCTCCAGAAATTTTTTTAAACAAGCCCTTAAGTGATGCTTAGGTACACTAAAATTTGCAAGCCATAGCGTGTAACGTGAAGAGATCAGCAACCCTCACATCCCTCAAGAAGCACCAAGTTATTTTCCTAGCAACTTCCTCTTTGACACATATCTGTTTTGTGACTTCTTTCTCCCTCCATTTTTGGGAGATGGGGTAGAGGGACATTTGAGAAGTGAAAAGGTGGGCATCCTGACCTCTCTCCTCCCACCAGCATTTAGCATATAAAGGCTGGGCCTATTGAATTTTCCCAGTTCTACATTTCAATCAGGGGCTTAGAAAATGCTTAATAATGATTAGATTGTGTCCAGGTAAGAAGTAGTTCCTCTATAGATCAAGTTGATAGTTCCTGTGATTGTGCCTGGATTCTCTTCCAGATATCAAATCCTAAAAAAATTCAATAAATAGAATATTTCTTTATATACCTCATTAAACTTAGAAACACAGTCCATAAATGAGAATGGGCAACTTCTGAATTTTCTTTAGACTGCCAAATGCTTTGAGTAGTGTTAAAAAAATATAAAAGGAAGCGTGCGCAGGGAGATTATTTATGCGACCCTTCTGTGTCTTATATCTTTCCTATCCAAATGTTACAAATGCAATACATAACAGTTGATCATTATTACAAGTACAGTAGATGCTTTTCTCCTTTCATGAGGTAAATGCAGAATTCCCTACAAAGGCAAAAAAAAAAAAAAAATTCATATGCTAGTTACTAGTAAACATTTATTTTCTGGCTTTGCCATTCTTAAAGTCTTGTTTATATGATTCTTTAATAAAAATCAATCTCCAGACTAGCTCTTATAAAAGGTACATATGCATAGATGTGTACAGTGCTTAAATATACTTTAAGCCTATGTCTAATTTCTGATAATCAACACCTGGATGTGTTCACGAGGAAGGCTTCAGAGTCACAGTGAAATAGACAACGAAGAACATAACAGAGTTATCCTTGACAAATTGCTTAAAATTGTTATCCTGATTTTTGAGCAATTCAAGACCTGTTCGTGTGACTGCCAGAAATGGGTAAGAGGTACAATTATGAGCTACAGAGGTGGGCTCTTGGAACAAAGGCTGGCTCATGTGGGGAAAGACTTTGCTTGCATTCTTCTCTCCGTAAAGCTCCAAAGAAGACCCTCTAAAAATTTCAGTTTTGTACTTAATCATATTCCAATGTGTTCTTTGATCTACAGCAAAAACCCAAATAAGATGATGATCATTAACTCAAATAAATGCCCTGCTTACAAAACCATCATGGCAATTCGGCAGCTGTAGATAACTCTTTATCTAGGATTGGAAAACTCGGCAGAGAAGCAGGATATATAAATTATAAAGGATGTGAATAGGAAGGAGAGAGGTGGGGCCCGTGAGAGAAAAGCAGATACGCTGAGTAACTTGGAAGACACTTAACGGCAAGCTTGGAGGATGTAAGGAAGAAGTAAGCACAAACATCTAAAAATAGCAGGACTGTAGGAAATCGTCCTGAAGATACTTGATCTGCCATTGTGCTCCAAATCCTGCCATTTCATGTTCAGATCTATAAAAAGGCATCTTTTAAAAATGCATCATCTCCTTCCTATCTATTCAGCAAAGGTGCAGATTATACATCCTGTTTCAAG
>NW_007742189.1:5735-22559 GCF_000696425.1 Galeopterus variegatus
TATCAATTTCTTTTCTCTTCCTGATATAAATACACACACACACACCCATCTTTTAGTATCAGGAAAGGTACTCAGATTTTTTTTTAGTCATTTTTTGTATTAAACCCATGGGCGCAATAGTGATGTTTCTCAGTAATGGTTCTTGGTCATGTGACACCGTGGGAGGCCAAGCTGGTTTATCCTTTTCGAATTCTGAACCGCATTCAAGGTTGACAGCCACTCTCTGCCCTCCTGTCTTTATGTTTCTTTTTCATCTTTCTTTCTAAAATTAGCCCTTAGCATTTTCTTTGCCATTTTCATTCTTTCTCCAGCTCTTCTGTATGTTCCATTCATTCCTGTTCTCATCTTTCTAGGCATAGGGAAACCGTCTTATCTGTATCCAGACAATACCTGGACACGGTCTGAACTATATGAAGACCATGCTTGAGAATGCAGAATCATGTAATTGAGCAAAAGCAGAGCCATTGACTATTAGACCAGGAAGAGCCCTCTCAATTTATGAATTTAAATTTAAATTTAAAAACTGATACTTGATTCACTTATTGGAAAACTTTTAGGTACGTTTGGAACAACCTGAGTATGTGAATCTACTCTTTTGACTGTAAATTTTATTAAATCTAAATACACATCATATTTCTTATGAAAACTTAATGTCTGAATTGAACTGTGCTGTAAGTATAAAATATACACTGGATTTTAAAGGCTTAGTAGAAAGAAAGCATAAAATATCTCATTGACTTTTTTATATTGATTATATGCTGAACTAATATTTTGGATATATTGATGTCTTAGTCTGTTTGGATGGCAATAACAAAATACCATAGACTGGGTAGTTTATAAACAACAGAAATTTATTTCTCACAGTTCTGGAGGTTGGGAAGTGCAAGATCAAGGCCCTGGCAGATTTGTTATCTGGCAAAGCCTCATTTCCTGATTTATAAATGGTGACTTCTTGCTGTATTCTCACATGGTGGAAGGGACGAGGCATATCTCTAGGTCCTCTTTTATAAGGGCACTAATCCCATTTATGAGGGCTCCACCTTCATGATGTAATCATGTCCCAGTGGCTCCGCCCCCCCAATACCATAACACTGAGGTTAGATTTCAATATATGAAATTTGGGGGGACACAAGCATTCATACCATAGCAATTGGGTTAAATAAAATACATTATTAAAATTAACTCTGTTTCTTTTTACTTTTTTAATATGGCTACTAGAAAATTTAATATTATATATGTGGTTTGCATTATATTCCTATTAGACAGTACCCATCTAGATAGAATAGAAAAGCCAGTGAAAACACAGAGGATCTATATGGTCCAGGTGGAAAATTTCCTGTTTGCCAGGTAAACTGATTCTACTCATGAAAAATGGTGAAATATTCATCACCACCAAATTTTAATTTTAATAAAGTTAATAAATTCTCTCTCTCTCTCCATCTAACCAAATCACTCTATCTTCAATAGGCTGGTTTCTAAACACTCCCCAAATTGAACCTTGGTTCTTAGTCAAAGATCTAGCTTTTGGCTTCATTTATTTTCTTTATTGCTTTTCTGTTTTTAAATTGATTGATTTCTGCTCTTATTTTTACAGTTTTTTTCTGTTTTCATTGGGTCTATTGTTCTTTTTATGATTTCTTGAGGCATAAGTTTAGATTATTGATTTGAGACCTTTTTTCTTTTCTAATTTAAGCACATAATGCTAGGAATTTTCTTTTAAGTACTACCTTAGCTGAATCTCACAAATTTGGGATTATTTTCAATTTTTTTTCAGTTCAAAGTATTTTACAATTCTCTTGTTGATTTCCTCCTTAATTTTATATAATTATTGTTTAATTTTCAAGTGTTTAGAGATTTTCCTAGTAGATTCAAGAGTTTGTGTTTACATGTAGCATTTTTATAATAGAATCTTTAAATTCTTCATCAGGTAATTCTTTTTTTTTTTTTTGTCTTTTTCCGTGTCCGGCAATGGCTCGCAACCCTCAGTGTTGCCCCCGTACCGGACCGGGGACCGGCAACGGGATCGCAACCCTCGGTGCTGCTCCCACGCCTCGCTCAGCCAGTGAGCGGGAACCGGTCTGTATGTGGGATCCGAACCCTCGGGCGGGAGCGCCGCCGCGCTTCCCAAGCGGCGCACTATCCAGTGCGCCACCGGGCCGGCCCTTCATCAGGTAATTCTAATCTGTGTCATTGCAGTGTTATGTTTGTTGATTATCTTTTGCTTGGTGAGTTAAGATTTTCTTGATTCTTCATATGCTGAGGAATTTTGGATTGTATCCTAGTAGATGTTTTGAATGTTATGTTGTGAGACTCTGGTTCTTCTCTAACTCCTTTGGAGACTGCTGATCTTGTTTGTTAGGCAATTGACCTGCTTGTGTTTAGATTGCCAGTTCTGATCAGCCTACTATGGGTTGTGATTCCAATGGGAATTTAATTTGCAAAGCCTTTGCAGTGCTGTTTAGATCTGTCCTGTATCCAGTGTGAGCCTTGCTTGGTTGTCATTTCCATAGTTCAGTTCTCAATAACTGATGTATGCTGTTTAGGGTCAGAACCATGCACACGCAGTTGGGGGTAAGTCCAGGAGTTTATAAACTTCTAAATGGTTCCTTTCCCAAGCTCCTCCCTTTCTGCAATATCTCTGTAACATGATACTTTTCAGTTTCCAGAGGCTTTCTAAGAAATCTGGAACTTTGTCCTGCTGTTATGGTGCACTTCCTGTGACTACACTGTGTCCAGGTCCAAGTAGCAGAAGAACAGAGAGGGAGAGTGAAACCAACAGGTACTTGCCTCAGACTCTTGGAAGCACAGTCCTTCAACTGGAGAGAAAAGTTCTTCAGTGTTTTAGGCTTCTGCCTGACTCCATTGCAATTACTGTCACCATGAGACTGGGGGCTTGCATGCAAAGAGAAAAGGAAGGAAAAGGAGAGAGATGGGGGGATTTCATACACTTTTTGAGTGTTTATAGACTCTTTGAGCCAGAAATAAGTGGATTCTTCTGGGAGTGTCTCTGTTGGCACCAATGCTCACTTCCTGGTTGTGAGCTATGTAGAGTTCAGGCTGGGAAATGCTGGAGGAAACAAAGTAACCTCACTGCCATCTCAGTGGTAACTTGAATTCCAGTCTTCTACTCCAGAAGACTTTTCAGACTTCAAAAAGCTGCTCTAGGCATTCTGTCCAGGTTTCACAGCTGCATCCAGTGGGAGACACAGGGTAACTTTACTCCATCTTACCCAGAACAGGACTCACACTATTATTATTATTTAGCATTGTTTTAGAAGTTCTAGGTAATGCAGTAAGACATGACACAGAAATGAGATAGAATGATTGGGAAGGAGACAACACGATCACTATTTGCAAATTATAATAAAAGCTAACATTCATTGACTACTTACTATGTATCCAGCACTTCTTGGAATCTATATAGACATTATTTGTTATGTTAAAAAAAAATACAAAAACTCATACATTTAACTAAAATGAAATGAAAAAGCAGAGAACATTTGGAAAAAATATTTGCACAAGTATGACAAAGATTTTTTTTTTTAAAAAGATGACCGGTAAGGGGATCTTAACCCTTGACTTGGTGTTGTCAGCACCACGCTCAGCCAGCGAGCTAACCGGCCATCCCTACATGGGATCCGAACCCGCGGCCTTGGTGTTATCAGCACTGCACTCACCCGAGTGAGCCACGGGCCGGCCCAGACAAAGTTTTAATATTATTTATACAGCAGTCATATAAATTTTAAGAAAACATTCATATCCTAAATAGACACATAGTTTTATCTATAGATGATATAAACAAACCCTTCTTTTCTTATCAGAAATTAGATGTGAAAAATTTTCAACATTATTGAGAAATGCACATTGAAATGAGACCACGATGTCACATAGTAGCTTTAAAAAGTGATAAAATCTCATGACACTGAGGCCCTGATATAAAACTGTAAAGTGGTTTAAAAACAAAACAAAAAAGTGTTAGTCTCTTAATTCCTAATACTCCATGTGTAAAGATTTTTGAAAATGTGATTACAACTTTGATCAGTAACCTTTCTGGGAATATATCTCAGGGAAATAATTGCAAACATGGGGAAGTGGTGATATATTAAAGTCCATTGGGAAAAAAATGTTCACTGAAGTTTTTTTAATAAATGGAAAAAATGTTAATATAAAATCATAGGAAATTAGCTAAGTCAATTATGGATATCCATTTTATAAAAAAACTATATAGCCATTCAAGGTGTGTCTATGAATAGTTTATAATAACATGAAAACATCTAATCTTAAGAAAGAAAGAAATTAAAAATAACCTGTTCGTATGCCATTTATACGAGTACATTAAAAAGCAAACACAACCAAATAAACCAGAAGCCCAGAAGAAAACCACATATAATACCAAAGTTGGGAAGAACTTTATGCTACTACATGTTAAAAATGCTTATCTTTAATTTTTCTTCTTAATTTATTTCTGTTTATCTGCATTTCAAATCTACATTAAGAATATATTACTTTTGTATTTTAAAATGTTATTTAGAGCAAAACAAATGTCCTTCGCGAAAAAAAAAAGACAACAGAATTCATTTGTGCGTTTGAAAGAACTGCTGAATATGAAGTGACATGTCTACTTAATCCCTTCTTTTCAAAACCATATAAAAGGTGTATTTTTAATAAAATGTCAGGACATTAGTTTAAGAAGGGAATAAACAGATAATTAAGTCTTAAGGCTTCATAGTCTTTAGGATGAATAGGATATTTTTGATGTCGAAACATTCCAAATTCAACACACGACTGTCTTTATGGTTCTCAAGTTCAGGCTTAGCACACCCTGGTAGAGTTATAAATGGCTTATTATACTTTATGTAATAATATAATTTGACTCTTTTTAAAAATACATGCTTAAAAAAATGTTATCAGTCATAACAATTTAAAACAAAGTCTAACAAAATGTTCTGCCTCTCAGCCCACCATAGCGGTGCTGGACATCTCAGGAATAGCACGTCTGCTCAAATGTTGTGTAACCTTCCAAAGAGAGTGTAGTTGCAGCAGAAGAAAATATTGTTTGCAAAGTGTCATACTCTGCTCTGAATCACCACTCAGAGAGCACTCTCCTGAGGGCCTGAGATGCTCTGCTACAAGCCCGGGCATCTGGTTTTGAGCAGGTGATAACACACCTACTTGCAGTCATTTGGTCTCTGCAGGATTCAGTCATCACTGTGCCCAGCTGCCTGGAGCAGACAGAACTATGGATCTTGCAGACAGCAGAGAAGGCAAACCTGAGTTTCTGCAACCTTCAGGCACCCAGGTGGCCTTTAATACGGTGATGACAACAGTAATTTTACTTTTGTAAAGGGATTAATAATTGTGTGCTCTCTCAAATGTGAGTCCACGTGATGTATTCAAACAAATATGCCAGAACTTACATATTAAATGAATGCTGTCCCTTCAAAGGAGTTACCTTATTTTAATGACCCTGTTATCATTCAAACCATCTTTGATACTCCACTTTGGACCCTGACACCAGAGTTAATGGTATATTTAAAAAAAATTTTTTTTCAATGGTGGCAACATTTTGACCTTTAGGGTAGGTTTAAAGCTGTAAGCAGTTAAAAAGAACAAGCCTTGTGAATAATGTGGCCAATCGAACTACATTCTGAGCTAAGGTCAGAGACCATGCAGCGTCTCTCTCTTTGTTAAATGCTCAGCCAATGTTTCCTAGAAGAACCAGGCTCAAAATATGTTATTATTGGTGGTGGGGGTTTTCCTTGTAAATAACCAGTTGAAATTCTAAAGTAAGGAGGCTATTGCCTTGTATTACTATAAACTCACGAAAACTCCTGTGTAGATAATAAGTGAAAATCACAAAAGCATTTTCAGCAAAGGCAGGATCATCAGTGGAAGTTCATAGCCTCCAAGATGACAATTCATCTGACTATGTTCTGGTATGTCTCTTTCCTCTTTTTTTTTTTTTTTAATATCAGTCTTCATATTTTATAGTGCCATTATTATAGTAAAAGTAACATGACATATAAAAGACAAACATTGGACAAAGGAATGTTCACATAATAAAAATTTACCTCTTGGAAAGAGCTAATTTCTAAAAAGTTTATAATTTTAAATAGAACTTAAAAAATGCATTTCACTCCCCTTCCCTTCCTCTTTAGAAACAGATGCTTCTGGACATAATTTATCCATTTCTTGATGACTCAGAGCTACCTTTGAAAACATCAATTACTCATTATGTTTTGAAACTCCAGAATCTATGGGACAAATATGGACAGATCCCCAGAGCATGCGGAGATGTGCCCATCCTTTGTCCCTATGTTGAATGGATCCATATTACTATTTTGAAAATAATTTCTTTGCTTCATTTTTATCTCCTCTTTCGAGTGGGCTCTTCTCCGGGCTATTCACGTGCCTGAATCTCATACTCTAATACCCTCTCTTTATTTGCAACTTCCGTTCTCTGGGAAGAGTAACTAGTATGTCAAATGCATCAAAATTTTGTCCAGACTAAGGATATAACCACTGATGAAGAAGATGGAGAGGAGATCTGTCTCACGTTTCCAGCATGAGTCATGTCCACATTGACTACCCAAAGACTGTTTTAATTTTCTTATGTTTGGCTGAATTTTGGATAGGTGAAATTTCAGGTCACAACTTATGGGTCAGTGAGGTGTCTCTGGAAGCCCATTTGATGGATGGAGAAACCAAGGTTCAGCAAGCTTCACAGCAGACCTGTGACTACAGGCCTTGTCTCCTGACTCTTCCCATTCTTTCTGCTATTTTCCCTCTCTTGGCTGCCCCACACACTTGCCTTGCGATCACATTGGAATAACATTCGAACTCTTTGGCTTGCATATCTTTTCCTCATTGTCCATTTTATTTCTGCCTCCCTGAGCACGTTAGACACAGAGGACTCGTGACCTGCAAACTCAGACCCACCCAGTCCTTGAGCCAATCCTGCCCAAGACCAACAGACTCAGAATTGGCATTGGATGGGTGCCCTAAGCTCAGTATTCAGGGGATCTAAAAGCCACTGCCCTAAAGCCTTCCCCCAACTCCTACTGATGGCTTGGTCCATGAAGTAGAGCAGCTTTGGCTTCCTGAATTTTTTCTCTAGATCCCTCACTGAGACTAGGACCACAACCTGCATTTCTTAGAGTCTCCATCCCTCTTCTTCCCTTGAAGGAAAGAGAAGGGAGTTAGATTATCCTCATCCCCAAATATGTGCCGGGAAGCCTGCTGGGTGACCTGTGTGTAGATTGTTCTATTATATATTATCATTACCACTTCACAGATGAGGAAACTGAGGCTTAGAGAAGTCAACTTACTTGCCATAGTTCACAGAATGTTGGAGCTGCCTTTCTGAAAAGAGGGGTTTCCCATCTATACATATTTGACTCCCAAACCGAGAGCACTACCTACAAGCACAACTTACTGAATTTATCGTCCCAATGCCTATGTCCTTGTTTTAACACCCCACTTAGCACATTAGACCCCTTGGATATCAGGCTGGTCTAGATAAAAAGTAATTCCCCATATTTCACTGGACACTGCAATGTAGATACTGGCTACCGTGAAGGTCGGCCCAAAGACAGTTGTTCTCCTTTTGCCCCAGTTACCTGCCCAGTCCCATATACCTTTCCTTTTCTGCAGATTCCTGCTGTGGTTTCATGCCTGCCTTATGCCTTTTGCCCAAAGCTGGAAGCCAACACTTTCTAGCTTATTTTCCATTATTGCCCCATGCGTGGCTTCAGCCAAATGGAACTAATTGCTATTCTATATGCATCTGCTATGTTTTTCTGTCTCCTTGTCTTTTTGTTTTTTGCTCTGCTAGAAATCCTTTTAACAATGCCCCATCAACCACCCATCCTCCCCCAGCTATTCCAAATCTCTTTACATCCAAATTCCCTTACTTTTATACTGGTGCATATGCCTTCTTCTCCAGGAAGCCTTTCCTTATGCAGCTTCTACTCCAGCCAGAAGCAAGTACTCCTTTATTTGATGTCCCAGAGCACTTTGTACTTCTCCTGGGGCACTTCACCAGAATTCAGACGTAATTGGCATTGAACAAATCAGCTCTGTCAGCTTGAGTCATAAAGGAACATTGTTTTTGCTTGTCATTTTCCCTCTAAGCCTGGTCAAAGGGGTTAGCTCCTCCACTACCCCTGATCAAAACTCAGGCGCAACCATGGTTTTCTGATTACTGCTAGTTAAGAAAAAGTTCTATGTTCACAGTAGGTTACAAAATACAGTCTCAATTCAGAAGTTAGAATGCCCAGCCCAGTGTTCATCAGCACTAGAATCATACTCAAAGGCTACACTTCTTTAGCATCCTACAGCCAAGGCTGCCTGTGGATAACGAGTATGTCTGGCTTCTTCCATCTCTCTCATTTCCATCTGTTGCTGACCAACTTCTGTCCCCAGGGCTGAAGAAGAAAGGTAAAAGGGATGGAAAGATCTTTTTTGACTAATTGAATCATAAGAGAGCTTGGCCAATATTTAAAGCTGATCCTTTCCAAGACCACTTTTGTGGGTCCTTCAGAGACTCTCCAATCTTGTCACTTGTGTACTCCAGCAGTGCAGACTCCAGCTGGCCGCTGCTCTCCCAGCAGCACGTGGCAATCCACCTCCAACTATTCTCTGCTGAGGTCCAGTCACCCCTCTAGGTGGCCGTACTGAACACCTCATTCTTTTATGGAACAAACTCTTGAGCGGCTGGCTGATTTCAGCTTCCAGCAACAACTTCCCTTTCCTCCTGACGTCTGAACAACTAGCCAGTCATGGTGTATCCTCCTCCAGATTCCTCATATTTGAGTTCTCAGTCCACCTGTCTCCTCTTCCAACCCTGGGGCTATGTGTCAGGTTCTCAAAATGGTACTGTGGAAGTCAGTCTTACTAGCATTTAGGCGGGGTGGCAGACAGCCCCCCAGCCCTCCTCATTAGGGATGGGAATGGAAAACGCAGCACTTTTCAAAGAATAGAAATTCTCTTCATGAAATCCTCTTTCAACCTTCGCTCTTGGGGGCCTTTTATATCCTCTTTGTGACTGAGAAAGTTTTAGTTTATAGAAACCATTCTTGATTTTCCTTTGAAAATTGGCACCTTGATCTGGTACCTCAATTTGGCATTTCATATCTATTAAAACTAGGAGCCTCAGTAGAAATTTCCAATTTAACATCCTGTTACATAGCTAGAAAATAGTTACACAAAAGTATAAGACCCTGCTTCTTTAGAAAACTGTCTACAATGTCTGATTCGTCTTAAATCTCTCATAGAATCTAAAATTGAGCATGCTCTCTAACATGCAATACATAGCTATTGCTCCCTGGAATGGCCACCTTGGTCTTGTATGTTGCTATAGCTACTAGCATTCAAGACCAATGAGGGCTCCATTTTCACACACCCTACTAATTAACCCAAACTCATAACTATTGATTATGTAACAGAGACTGCTCTGTGTTCATCAAATCCTATTTCCTTTTCCTCTTGCAGCCAGCAGGGCTACATTTCCAGCCTCCCTTGCAGTACGGGGGTGCCATGTGATTGAGCTCCAGCCAACGGGATGAGGGCGGAAGTGACGTACACCTCTTCCAGGTCTGGCCCCAGAAGTGGACTCCCTGGCAGTCAGTCCTCCATGATTTTCTCCCATTAGTGGGCTGAATGCAGAGAAGGTGGGGGCCCTAGAAATAGCAAAGCCACGCATTGTAAGTAGCTTGGTCCCCTGAATGAGAGCTAAGAGCAGAGCCTCACGCTATACAGTAGTCCCCCCTTATCCATGGGGGATACTTCTAAGACCTGAAGCTGCTCATAGGACCCAACCGCGTATATCTATGTTTTTTCCTATACATACATATCTATGATAAAGTTTAATTTATAAATTAGGCACAGTAAGAGATCAACAACACTAGCTAGGAATAAAATAGAACTAACATAAGAATATAATATACTGTAAAAAGTGTTACGTGAATGTGGCCTCTGTCTCCAAATATCTTCTTGTACTGTACTCACCCTTCTTCTTGTGAAATCAGTTCTTCTAGTGAAGGGATGGAGCAGATGGTGTGAGGTTTCGTTATGCTACTCAGAACGATGTGCAATTTAAAGTCTATGAATTGTTTATTTCTGGAATTTTTCATTTAATATTTTCAGACTGCGGTTGACTGCGGGTAACTGAAAGCACAGAAAGTAAAACCACGGATAAGGGGGGACAACTGTTCACATCCTCACCTCATTGGACCACATTGTGAATACTAACCACATCTTTATAGTGAGAAGCCACTGAGATGTGGAGGTTGTTTTTACGGTAATGCCCGCTGACACAGAGGGCTAGATTCTAATAATACATTTCTAAAGGCAATCTAGGGAAATTCTTCTAGGAACTTTTTTCTTAACTCCCTTGATAGAATGCCAAAAGTGTATTTCCTTAGGTTTCAGGTAACATGATCTATTCCTTTCTGTGACAGTTTACATATTGTCACCTAAAATATGTCTCAATGCTTTTCTTAGGTTAAGTGATTTCATTTTTAGTTAAAAGAAGTATAGAGCAATTCCTTCCTTCTTCCGTCATTTTCTTAGGCCTGTAGACTTAGAATTTATTTTTAATTAAAAAATTGTTATTGGGCATGAAGGTGTAGAGCGGGCATAATTATAGAATGCTAACTTAGGGACTTGGCCTCTTTTCCAAAGAGCTGCAGTTCAGGATGTGGTAGACCGTATTTTTGGAGTAGGATAAAGACAAGTTCATTCAACCATGCAAATTAAATTATAAGACTTGGCATCATTATTTCCATGAAAATGTGTTCTCTATACTGTACAGGTTTGTTCTGACATTCTTCCAGATTTTTCCCGTAACAGTTCCATTTGGCCTTTAAATAACACAGGATCAGTAAATGTCTCTGGTAAAAGAGATATGTATGAAACTCCAAGGTTGAATTTGAATATCTTTGCTTCCATGTTCCAAAGTTAAAAATACCTCTGAAGAAACACTAAGTAATCAGAGGACTGGGGAACTATTATTGATGAGAGTAAAATCCTGGGTCTATAGAGCTTAAAACAGTCTCCAAACTCACCTTGGATCTCAGTATGTTTATCCTATTTTTAATAAAATATAAGGAAGGCAATTCCATATCTTCTGCTATCATCTGTTTCAATATTCAATTACACTGAACTATAATAATTCTTTATGTTTTAACTAAGCCATTCCCATAGTAATCTAAAGATTTGTATTCTTACACCACCGCAAGGAAGAGCTGTTATCACTGTCGCACCAGTTGTGACAATCTTTAACTTTTTATCTTTTAGGTATACAAAGGGAAATAGGGGCTTGTGCCCTAGATTAAAGAACTTCAGTTTAAAGACTTATGCCTACCATTTGCTACATTGACGTATAATGGCCTTTGGAATCTTGAGGTAACCACAAAATAGCTAGAGATTTTATAGAGAAGTTGCTGGAAAGTTGAGGATGGTGATTAATCATATGCTATTGGAAACATATTCCAATTATAGTAAACTTTATTATTGAGAATTTTCTATATGCAATTACTAGGTACATAAAAAGGTAATTCTAGTAGGTATTGTTCTGATTTTTATGAGCAGCTAGATGATTTATCTGTTTGGGGTGGTTCCTGGATACTTATTGTTTTTATGATTTTCAGTTCCTAAAGTATAATGTAGGAACTCCATGGTATTCTGCCAGCTCTGTGTTCCAGACATACATTTGCTAGAAGTTCATCTTACATAGGGAGTTGGATACCACCACCATCATTAACTGCTGTGATATAGATTATGCAAATTAAGGGGGTATAGAGTCATGCAAGATGCTGGAGGACATGAAACCTGATAATTGCCTTGAAATAGTGTGTGATCTGATTCTAGGAAAATAATGACACATAACCTTCCCAATGTATGCCAATTACACGTTTTTACACAGGAAATCAGTGCTGCTTAATAAGATAAGTTATATCTTATCTTTGAAGCTAGTAACACTTCAAATAACCCAATAGCCCCAATCTAGGAAGTTTTCACTGAAAGGTTGAGTTATGACTTATACGCACTCTCTCTACTCCACCATTTTCACAATGCAATACCCTGCCATCAATGTCGCCACCACCAAGATCCTCACCAGATGTGTTCCTTGGACTTTGGACTTCCCAGCCTCAGAAATGGTAAGCAATAAAATTTCATTTTCTTATAAATTACCCATTCTGTGTATTTTGTTATAAGCAACAGAAATGGACAAATACAGCAGGTAAATTCAGAAAAAATTCAAGCAATTTTATCAGTCAAATGGGATAAAGACTAAAGTGAAATAAATACTATTTTCATCTGAGATCACGAGGTGGGGATTGTGAGGCAGTATGTTGAAATCTAAAACATCCTAAAATGACTAAAGAAACATATAATGCTCTTTGGTCTCCTCTAAGAAACGTGGCAAACACTGAGGAAATTCTTGGAAATCTACCAGGTTAGGCTTTAGGAACTATTAGAAGGTAAATCTCTGAACTAATTGTGTATCAACTAGTTTGATGAAACCATGGAGGCTGTGTTTCCTATACTCGTAAAAAATAAAACAGAACAACAACAACAAAAACAAAAACTTATACAGTGAGGGAGGAAGGGAAGTGAACAGAAACATTTTTGTGTGAGAGACAGCAGGAGAGAATGGTCAATAAGTTTCCAGAATAATCTGCAGAGGCTAAGCATACAGGTCTTATTAGAAAGGAGGAAGGACTCAGGGGGAATCCAAAGTAATATGCGACAGGGTATATGGCAGAGACACACGAGGTCTGTGATCATGAATGTGGACCTTAATTATGAGAAGTGCACAAGGCCTGAGATTATGAATCTTGATCACAGCAACAATGAGCCAAGAGAATGCCACAAAAAGGGAAAGAAAAAAGAGCTCCATGAGAAACTGGGGACTGGGCGACCAATCTGCACAAGAGGAGAGGAATTTCAAATCAAGTTTCCGGGATGCATAAAAGGAAGTTGTAAAGTAAATGACATAGATAAGTAGTTATGGAAGGATACAGATATACATTACAAGAGATAGTATAGTCACATGGCAGAGAGATGGACATTTAAAATCAAGATCAACAACGGGAGTGAAGGAGCCCTATAGGTTATGGAATACAATAGTTTTAGAATTAAAAATTAATGATTACGTACTTTAAAGACATTTTTATTAAATATGTTTCATACTCACTCATGCCATTTAGAAGTATGAAGTCTATTATACCAATGGCCAAATGAGACCTACAAATGTCCTTTCAAACATTAATGCTACTATCTTAAGGAATGAGCATAACCCCTCTCCTGACCCCAGCAACTTACAGATTTTAATGACCTTATTTATCTGCTGTCCTTGACTAAATGTAATCAGTAACAGGTAACGACTGTGAACTCTTCATGCTGAGTCTCCTCTAACCCACTTGTTCCTCTGTTACACTGCAGCAAGGCACATCATTGAAAGTATAAATTAAAAAAACAAAAATAACAAAACTCTTGGGGCAGAACCATCTGCATCAGCATGTTCTGGTCCTAGGAGGAGCTTAGCGCCTTTCTCACCAGCTTGATGTGGCGCGCTTCCAGCACTGACTTCATTCCACATGACCTCAGGCAGAACAGGATTGCTACCCTGCACAAAGAGGGGGAAGACTGCTTTGTGTGGAGAAAGGTATTCAGATGAAACTTTGGCTAAAGTAGGGTTAATTTGGATTCTCTTGGAAAGAGGTATGTGGCCTTTAATGGCCAGGGTCAGTGAGGGCCTTGCCTATGATAGCTTATGTAATAACACTAAAAGTGTAGTATAATTTAGCTAAGAATTATTAATGCCAGTTTATGAAGGTAGAAAATGAAACTATTAGTTATTGTTTATCTCTTTGGCGCTGGCTTCTCCTGGTCCACGCTTGCTAAACTCTGAGCTTGGAGCTCATCTTAATGGTGGTGGAAGACTGTGCTCCATTTCTCCTGGGACTTCATGCTCATTAGTCACAGACGCCAATGAAAAGCTTTGTTAGAGAACTAGAGGAATGTGCCTCAGCACATGTAGAGGCCCCCAAAGCCCTTTCACGTCTAACATGGGTGAATGAGTCTCTATCACATGCCAAACCGCACATCAATAGGCCGTGTGCATCAGCAGAAGAGATCAACAAAAGCTGCACAAAAATGTTGAAGTCAGCACTTTCTGGAGCCAGCCCTTTTCATTCCTACTGATAAGGATTTAAACATTTTCATTAGCCTTGCTGATCCCAGTCATTTAAAATGACAATCACATTACGATTATTTTTAAAGCAAGTTACATAAAAGTTACATAATCTAGGATGCAGCCTATGCTTGATAATTTTCCAGAAATGATTACTGACCCTTGGATACCCCTCCTGCAACCATGAGAGGTCAAGTTGAGATTAATGTTCTGGCACACCACTTTGGATCTAGAGTAACAACTGTTTTGGGAGGGATCATTGCCATTGTAAACCATTGACGAGGGATGGAAACGGTAATTCTTAATTAAGAAAATAAAAAGCCTCAGCGTCTGTTCTCTTATCATACAGCTAACAACTGACTCCACCTCAATCCAAACACAGAAAAAAATTCAGCAAGGAGATGGATTTATTTTTGTAATAATTTGTTTTAGATATATCTATCTAAAATAATATGGTGAGGCTTCAGAAATAACTTTGGGTATCGGGTATTGAAAGAATATTTGTTATATATTTTTTAATGAATCCTTTGTTTTTATTTCAACTGTGTCTTATTGCTGAATTATTGCTTCCTAAGAGAATTTTAGGGCAAAAATATCTCAAAATTATAGCACATTCAATGGAAGTAATAAAAGCTTCCAATAGTGTATATTGTGAAATATGCCATGTTTAGACAACATTCAATAATTAGTAATTAGTTAATTAAAAAGGGAACTAAGTTTGCTATTTACTAGGTTTACTCATTGACGCGTCATAAAATTATGTGGATAATCAAATCAGAGAAATATTAACAGCAGGAAAAAAGTGGAATAGAGTCCCCTTTGTATCGATGAACTTGGTGGGGCACTGTGGGGAACGGTAGAAAGAACTGGAGTGTACATTCAGAAGATTGGACAACTTTGATATCTAGGATGTACACAGATTGTAAGATTTGTTGGAAAAATGACTCAAGACAGTAGAAAAATCATTAGTGTGGGAAAGGGCCTTGGGGCACTTTCATTATAACCTCACAAAAAATATGCCCCCCTATTCTCTCAGTAAGGGAAAGCAAAAGACATTTGCACTATTCCAGAAAATATTATTTGTTTCTCTACAGTATGCTTCCTGAACACTTTCTCAAGGAAGGATATAGCCCTTCTCCAACCACTACCCCATCTTTTCTCAACACACCAGGCTGTAGCTGAGTTTATTATAGAAGTTCCAAGGAATATAATTCCTCAGAGGTTATATAGTAAAATAGGGTTACATATAGTCACATTAGTTTAATAATTTTCAAGCTGATTTTTAGAAAGTCTACCTTTCTATAGAACCTAGCAAGAAAACTTTGCATGGAGAATATGATTTGCAAAATTCTTAGATTTTTTTTTATGTCAAAAAAGTCAAAGTAGAACTTCTGATTCCACATTTTTTTCTCAAGAAAACCTGAAAACTGTCCCACTACAAACACTTAGAAATAATAGATAAAAAAGATATTCCTTCCAATGCATTAGTGAACTTGCGAAAAGAGAGACCAAAACCAAGAATGAACAAGAGAGAGAGAGAACCAGCCGTAAGATACAGAGATCTAAAAAAGCAGTGTGGTAAGGACACAAACAGATACTGATCTGCATTAAGGAGATTTATGGGCATCAGTAATCAAGAAGCTTATGTTTAAATTCCTATGTAGGAGCAGGGGATGGGTAGAAGTGTCCCAGAAAATGGACACAATAATGATGTCTATCCGTATCTATCTAATAGATGCCCAATAAAGGGAAAAGATGGTATCTATTCAGAATTTACAACCAGGCCTATGTGGGTGGTCCAGGAATACTTGAATCAAGGAATTAGCTTAAGGATTTACCTAGAACACTAATCAAAAACCAATGCAAAATGTCTCCGAAGAGCTGGCTATATCAACTCTGGCTACATATTTTTATATAGTATTCCTCACTGAAGATGAACTCATAATCCAAAATTACAAATCACATGAAGAAACAATCTACCACAAGAAAAATAACATAACCAGACACGATAAATAGGAGAATCTAAATCCTAGGAACTTTAGATAAATGAACAAAATAACAGATTATTTAACATGTTTTAAATGACTAACATAAAGAGAATACAAACTGTATGAAAAGAAAATTACGTTATTAAAATAATAGGTAGAAAGACCTTCTAGAAATGAAAACCATAACAATTGAATGAAAACTCAATGCACAGGTGAAACAGCTGTTTAGACGTAGTTGAAGACAACCAATGGTCCAAAAGACAGATTTAAGGAAACAACTCAGGAGGCAGAATGGTGAGATAAAGGTACAAATATACAGTTAAGAGACAGAAGAATAAAATGAACAAAAAAATTCAACATGTCTAATATGAATTTCAGAAAGAGAATTATAAAGTGGCAATATTCAAAGATACTTGCCTATACATTTCCAGAGTTGATTAAACATATGATTCCTCTGAATTAAGAAGAAACAAAGATAAATAAAAGACGAATCCACAATGAGCTACATTGTAATGAAACTGCAGAACAACAAAGACAAAAGAGATCTTAATAGCCATCAGGAAGAAGAGACAAATTATCTACCAAAGGATAACAATCACACAACAGTGGACTCCTCAACAGCAAAAATAAGTAACA